>NC_090646.1:477188940-477198940 GCF_040937935.1 Hyperolius riggenbachi | reverse complement strand
ACAAGCCTAGGGATAAACGCGCTTTGTCAAGCTTATGCATTGCCCTCTGATGTATACTGTATATTCATAATAATGAGGTCACCTTTTAGTCTTTTCAAAGCTAAATAATTTGTGAAACCTTCTATTCCTCTGATTAATTTAGGTGCCTAGTGCTAGTTCTAGTATGTCAATGTCCTTTCTATAGTGTGGTGCCCAAAACTGTATCCTATGCTCCAGATGTGGCCTCACAAGTGATTTATACAGAGGGAGTAGTATACTAGCATCTCATGATTATAATGCATCACAGAATTAGATCTGCCATCTGTTTGCCCATACATCTATACATTGGATTGTAGCCCCGCCCCTAGTGACAGTCTTGCCTATGATGTCACACAGCCTTCTTCCCCAGAGCATTGCAACATGTTTTATCCTGCTCATTTCACCAGGCATCACTGAGAAATCTAAAAAAGTGTCAATCAGGGTGAGGCAAGAAGATACAATGGGCAAATATTGAATACATTTATAACTGAATATTGTAAAAAGATAAGCAGTTTTATTCTATAAGTTATATTTAGTAAAGTTCCTCTTTAACAAGTCTGTTGCCATTTCATTTCAGAAATTCCATAAAAAAGAAAACAAAAAAAACACAACATGGATGCACACACACTTCTTTCTGTCCTCACCTTGGCTTTGACTTGCTTTTTGATCTTGAGCTGCTACTCCCTTTGGATTTTTTAGATTTGTCATGACTTGAGCCATCACCCAAATCCCCCTTCTTCTTTTTCTTCTTCTTTCTAGATGGATCATCATCATCTGCGTTGACACTTGGCAGCTCATCCTCATTCAGAACACGGGGAATGTTCTGCTCTCCTCGTGCTCGGGCTCTAGCAATAGCTTCAGCCACTATGCGATTTGCCTTTTCCTGCTTCTTCTGATGTTCCAGCTTACGAGATTCTCCTGCAAAATGGCACAGAATCAATCAATAGCAGAGATATACCAGCCCACAAGGTTCACAGCAAAAGTAGAAAAAAACATTTTATTTGCACTTAGGACAAAAAATTTCACAGTAAAAATTGCTTCATCAGATCATTAACCCCTTGGTGATATGATAATTTCCAGATTTTAGGATCTTTGTAAAGGTTTCAGACCCTAAAAAACAGGAAAAAAAAAAATCATGCTGCCAGAACGCCAGCAGCAGCTCCAGCACTCACTCACCTCCCTGGGCTCCAGCGCTGCAATTTTACCTCCGTACTCCGGGTTACGCTGTAGCTCTCTGGTGAGATCAATGACAGCGATCGCACCAGAGTGATTCAGGACAGGAAGGAGAATGGCTACAGACGTCTGGATCCCCCGGGAGGAAAAGTAAAAACGTCTGCTGCATGCTATACTCTGCATAGAGCTTCCGGCGACTAGCCCAAGCGTAGCTCAGGATTACCGCCAGGGAGGTTAAACATGGCAGTATAGGTTGAAGAGCCTGGGCACCTGAGCGCGTTGCCCTAAGTGCAAATAAAGTAAAGGTTTATTATACTTTTGCTGTGTACCTCCTCCTTTAAAAAGGTAGGACCTATTTACCGTTACATTATATATAGAGCAACACTTTGGAACATTTTATCATTTTGTGCGCCTCCAGCTAGCTCACATTTCTACTAGCAGTAGCTTGGGAAAGGCCTGGAGAGCCTCCACTACCCTCAGGAAAGCAAACCCATTCACATCTTTACATTTAA
Source organism: Hyperolius riggenbachi (assembly GCF_040937935.1). NCBI lineage: Eukaryota > Metazoa > Chordata > Amphibia > Anura > Hyperoliidae > Hyperolius > Hyperolius riggenbachi. The sequence goes on along the minus strand of NC_090646.1, from coordinate 477,197,237 downwards.
AGCTCTGAATGTGTGCTGCTCTGCATCTGCTGCTGAACTGATGAGAAGAAAACAATCAATCAAGCAGCTAAATTAGTCAGCTAGCAAAATTTAATTCTCAACCCATTGTACCAAAGGCAGTTTCTTTACCACTGTGCGATGGTATCTGCCTTGCTGGGAAAGAAATCTTTCGGCCCAGTCACTTTAAAGCAGTAGGATTAGCCATACTATGCCAGAGGGAAAAAAAAATAACACATATTATCAGGGCTGTGGAGTCGGTCCAAAAATCCACTGACTCCGACTCCTCAGTTTAGGATTCCACCGACTCAGACTCCACGACTCCGACTCCTCTAATTTGCATATTACAATTTTGTTGATTAAAAGTATGTAACATGAAATTCTTCTCTTAACTGCCAACGCTTAGGAATTTTACAAGACAATTGAAGTGAGAAGGATATGTAGACTACTATATTTATTCCCTTTAGACAAAACTAGTCCTTGGTAAGAGTACTTGTAAAAGGTACAAACCGGAACAAAGAACATCTATCAGGCCCTAGGCAATGTAAGTGTGGGTACATGTAAGAATGATGTGCAGGTACTCTGCAGGGGAATAAAGAGATTCTTCCTCTATTACACATTCTTCATGCACAATCTGAACAAGGTTTATGGGTGACAGATAACACCTCTGTGTTCAATGTGCACAGCATTCTCAGTGGATTCCCTGCAGCTCTGGGGGGAGTGCATATGTAGAGTATAGTACTACTGTGTAACAAAGTAAACCTGAGACAGATGAAATTAAAGTTTTATACATACCTGGGGCTTCCTCCAGCCGCCTTCAGGATAATCAGTCCCTCGTTGTCCTCCTCCACCACCTGGATCTTCTGCTATGAGTCCAGGTACTTGAGCCAGTCAGGCGTAGTGCGCATGCACACACTCCGCCGCCAGGAGCATACTACACCTGTGCAGCACTATTGCGCAGGTGCAGAATGTTCCTGGCTGTGGGAGTGGCATGCGGCCGGACAGCGCTAACTGGCTGAATTACCAGGACTCATAGCAGAAGATCCGGGTGGTGGAGGACAGCGAGGCACTGATTAGCCTGAAGGGGGCTGGAGGAAGCCCCAGGTATGTATAAAACTTTACTTTTCATCAGTCTCAGTTACCCTTTAATTTGTAGTCACCAAACCAAATTTTAATAACATATCAAATTATTTGATTTCATCAGCAAAGGGAGTGCATACATTTGCATAAATCAGCATCAATGCAGAATTATTTCCATCTCGTTGACCATCTCTATTAGTGACACAGCTACACATCAGGCTTTATTCTTACAGCATAGATGTTATTTAGTATATATAAGAGATTCCTGTGCACACATCATATATACAGTCACCATCAGATATGTATATCTGACCTTAAAAATACGGGGACTGCTTTATTGAAGCAGCACAAGTAACTAATTTTGATTGGTTTATTTCATTTTTGTGGACTAAGCATAGCTATTACTGTATATATACATTATTTTTAATGACTATTATCTGAGAAATAAAACATTTTATCATATTTTCTAATTTAATTACAGTTACAAATTCATTAGGAGTCGGAGTCGGTGCATTTTTTCCCCGACTCCGACTCCAGGCACCCAAAATTGCCCGACTCCACGACTCCGACTCCACAGCCCTGCATATTATACACACACACACACACACACACACACACACACACACACACACACACACACGTGGGGGTCTCGGCTTATACTCGCGTCTCTACTTTGAATAGCCCCCAGTGCCTCCTTGTCTCTACCCCCCAGAGTGCTCCCTCCGCCATATGCGGGTGCAGAATTGTGACGAATGCTAGGCATAATGGTGCAGTCACCTCCGAGTCTTTCTCCCTGCCACCTGACCTCTCACCATAGGGGAGCGATGCATGCAGTTTTTCAGCTTCCCACGGGCCTTTCTCCCTGCCACCGCTCACCAGAGGATGCGATCTATCTTGCTTTTAGCTTCTCCCCGCTGGCGGCTCATAGCGGAGCGTTCGCTTTTCCATCCACGCTGGCTGCCGGAGTCTCATATCTAGGACGTCAGGCAGTGCGCACGTCATAGATACGAGACTTCGTCAGGCAGCATGGATGGGAGATCGAACGCTCTGCTATGCGCTTCACTGCATATGCCACCTGCCTGGGGGAACAGCGGGGAGAAGCCAAAAGCAAGATAGATTGCATCCTCCGGTGAGCGGTGGCAGGTAGAAAGGCCCGTGGGAAGCCGAAAACTGCATACATAGCTCCCCTCTGGTTAAAGGTCAGGTGGCAGGGAGAAAGACTCAGAGGTGATCGCACTATTACACCAAGCATTCTGCACAATTCTGCACCCGCATGTAGAAGAGGGAGTATTCAGGGGTAACCTGCACATTCATTCAGAAAGAAGGTGTGCTGTATGTATCAAAGAGTAGATGTGCTGTACTGCGAATGCTGGGGAGCATATATGGGACTTTCCAGTATATGGAGACATATATGGTAAGAACTTACTATTCACTAATATGAATTTGTGTTTGCATGCAGTGAGATTTTTTCTGGCATTAGGGTCACATGAAATGGCTGAAATGAATTTTATGCATTACAGTATAAGAGATGTTTGGCAGCGTACTTCTAATGGGAGATGATCCAGCCTGCATACTTTGCAGTACTTTGAAATACAGAATCTGATTTATTTATAAAAAATATGCCAAATAGCTTTGGGAACTGGAGAGTGGAATCCATGTCCTCCTGAGGTGGAATCCTTGTCCTCCTGAGGTTATTTTAGTGTGTCTGAAGACGGAAACTGCATACATGCTTACAATGTTACTTTGCGGCTGAATGGTGATTGCTCCGTTGTTGTGGCATTGCCTACCCCTGGCTTATACTCGGGTCAAACATTTTATCAAGTTTTTTAACGGAAAAGTGTGTGTGTGTGTGTGTGGGGGGGGTCGGCTTATACTCGTGTATATACGGTATACACTCGATCTACTTGCATAAGACATGTATTGTACTGTCTACGTTTTGATTTCAGTGAATTTTATATAGTAAATGAAGAGAATTCTGTTCCTGGTGGGAACCATGTCTTTTCCCCACAGTTTGAGGCTAAATCCTGATATCATATCTGCCTTAAATTTTTATTTTTATTTTCTCCTCCAATCGCTGAGTCACCTCAGCCTTGCTTGTAAACACAAGTGAGGAGGGGGATTGTGTTTCAGATGGGCAGGTAGACAGGGAAATAAATGGAAGAGGAGGAATATATTACAGATAAAAAGAACCCCCAGCTTGCAACTGTTTGGCACTGACTACTAAAGGGCCAGTGCTCCTAAAGTATGTGATAACTCCAAACCATAACAGCAGAAAAAGTTTTGAAATTTTTGAATGCAGGATTAGCATATTTATTACCTAATACACTCAGACCAGTTGCTGTTGAAATTTGATTTTTATGGTGACAATCCCGCTTTAACAAATGCAATTTCCTCTTAATCCAACAGGAGATGAGCTGTTTCCAGGTCACACAGAAAACACAGCTGACAAATTATGCCTCTCCTACTACAATAATGTTAGCAGGGTTATCACAGTATCATAATTTTTGTACAGCAGCTGTACCTGTAGCCAGCAGTGCAGCTTTTCCTAGTACTGTAACTCTACACACTATGAGCTATGGGATGGCTCATGCTCCAGACTATCATGGTCCCATGACTGCTGCTAACTCTTGTAGCCAGCAATGCTGCATTTCAGGACAGGACATGGTACATCCACAATGAGCTATGGAGCTAAAGAATGGGGTATAATCCAGACTGCTCAGCAAACAATGGTCATGAAACTGCTGACATTTATAAGGCATTTAGATACTTAGCCATCCATTTATATTTATATAAGGGCTGGTTCACACGGACATCTGGCAAGCTTTTGCCAGACGCCGCATTCAAACACTCCCTGCTCTCTAGCAGCCTACAGGATCAGACCAGTGTTATGGCAGCAGGCTCTACATAACACCGGCATAGTGGAGGAGAACAGGAGTGGCCAGAGAGAAAGAAAGGCGTGGGAGGGATAGAGGTTTCAGCCAATTAGGCTGAATTAGCTGTGTCTGAGGGGAATACTAATGAAGGGGCGGAAAGTAAAGAAGGAAAAACAAAAAAAAAAACCCGCATGCACTGCAACTTCCTTTGTCCAGCACCCATACGAAATAAGAGCTGGGGACCTGGGGAATGATATTCTGTTGGAATAAAAAGTAAGATTAATTTTGAACTTTTGAATTGCCTGGCTAGCATCCTTTTTACTTATTTACCACATACTAATAGAGAACGGATTTGGGATTTCATGCCTGACAGTTACTCTTTAAAGGGAACCTAAACTGAAAGGGATTATGGATATTTTCCTTTTAAATAATACCAGTTGCTTGGCAGTCCTGCTGATCTATTTGCTGCTGTAGTGGCTGAATCACACACCTGAAACAAGCATGCAGCTAATCCAGTCTGACTTCAGTCAGAGCACCTGATCTGCATGCTTGTTCAGGGGCTGTGGCTGAAAGTATTAGAGACACAGGCTCAGCAGAAGAGTCAGGCAACTTGTATTAACCACTTAACCCATTTGCGTTCCGTCGTTTTCACTTGAGCAATGTTCACCTCCCATTGATTAGCCTATAACTTTGGCGTCAATTCACCAGAGAGGATTTACTAAGAGAAAAAAGGTAGGTAGTTTATCTCATGAGGTATTTTAACACTCTGGAGTCAATTCACCAGTGTGAGAGGACAGAGAGAAAAATGTTTGATAGCAGGGGATAATGGAGAGATATGCATGAGTAAAGTGTGAGAAAGCAGAGAGTTAGGTAATCGAAATTAATGATTTACATGGGATACTTTTCCTCTCTGTAAGCATGAAAGTGAAGCATTGTGGGTAGGAGGCTTACCACTACGTGACCAGAGTATTCCCGTCTTTTACTGCCGGATCATATCATAAATCATATCACGAGTGAGTCTGAACTTCTTTACCACCTCTGTCTCAGTAAAATTTTCAAGAACTGTTCTCTCACGGTAAATACGAGGGGCGATTAAACAGACCCTCATCCTACGCCTTCGTCTCCTCATAATAGAAGCAAGCTCTAAGGCCTAGTGCACACCAGAGCGGTTCGGCTGCGTTTTGCGATCCGCTTGCGGCTGCGGATACGCTTGGGTAATGTATTTCAATGGGCTGGTGCACACCAGAGTGGGAGGCGTTTTGCAGAAACCCATACTCCCGGGCTGCTGCAGATTTTGGATTGCGGAGGCGTTTCTGCCTCAATGTTAAGTATAGGAAAAACGCAAACCGCTCTGAAAAATGGCACTTCAGAGCGGTTTGCCAGGCGGTTTTTGTTACAGTAGCTGTTCAGTAACAGCTTTACTGTAACAATGCATGAAATCTACTACACCAAAAACGCTTCACAAAACCGCAAAATGCTAGCTGAAACGCTACAGAAAAATAAGAAAAAGCGTTTCAAAATCTGCTAGCATTTTGCGGATCTGCTAGCGGTTTTTGGTGTGCACCAGGCCTAACAGAGTAAGCTCAAAAGGCTCCACCTTCCACAGCAGCAGCTGCTGTGTGAAAACCACGATATCTCCAGGTTCAATCAGGGGATAAAGAGATGAAAAAAATAACGAATGGCCACACCCCCTTTCTTCCCTGGTGAATTGTGATTTGGAGAAAAACTAACTACTAACTATCACTTATTTATCTCATACTTATCTCACATTTATCTCTTGCATTTCTCTCTGTCGATATTTTTCCCTATACTTCTGGAGAATTGCTATTTGGAGATATCACAGGAGGTAAATTACCTCCCAAGAGATAAATAGGTTGGTAACCTCAGGTGAATTGACGCGTTTATCACTACTTATCACAATGAACTGATCTATATCTTGTTTTTTCCGCCACCAATTAGGCTTTATTTGGGTGGTACATTTTGCTAAGAGCTACCTTACTGTAAATGCATTTTAACAGTAAGCATAAGAAAAAAACTGAAAAATTCATTTCTTCTCAGTTTTCGGCCATTATAGTTTTAAAATACATGCCCTTATAATTAAAACCCACGTATTGTATTTGCCCATTTGTCCCGGTTATTTCACAGTTTAAATTATGTCCCTATCACAATGTATGGCGACTATTTTATTTGGAAATAAAAGAGCATTTTTTCCGTTTTGCATCCATCACTATTTACAAGCTTATAAAAAAAAATAAAATATAGAAATATTTCATCTTTACATTGATATTTAAAAAGTATAGTTAAATATTTACATGTTTTTTTTTTATTGTAATCGTGTTTTTTTTTTTTTATATTAAAACATTTTATTTGGGTATTTTTGGGAGGGTGGGATGTAAACCAAAGTTTTTTAATGTAAATGTGTGTTGATTTTAATTTTTTTTACTTTTTGTTGTAGTTTTACTTTTTGTTTACATGACGTCACTCTAAGCCTTACACACGCTTAGAGCGACGCATCGGGGAGGGAACGGCCAGAAAAAGCGAAGCTTCCGAGAGAAGCTGTCGCTTTTTCAGCGGGGGAAAGGAATCAGTGATCGGGCACCATAGCCCGATACATTGATTCCGTGGCTACCGAATCCGCGGCCGAGAGTGCGCGTGCACGGGATTTTTGAATGATCGGTGCTGCGCAGGCTCTCCAGCCCACAGCACCGATCGGGTAAAAGGCAGGGCGATCAGACTCCTCCCTCCCTTTTTCCCCACTAGGGGGATGTCCTGCTGGGGGGGGGGTCTGATCGGCGCCGCTCCATGTGGCCTTGCGGGGGGGGGGGGGGGGGGGGGCTCCTCAAAGCCCCCCTCCGCAGCGATTTTCCTACCTCCCTCTCCTTCCCTCCATCTGCTCCTCTCTATGGGCTGCGCAAGACGGAAATCTGTCCTGCGCCGCCTAGGATAGGCTTCAGCCTATCAGAGGCCGGCGATCCCCGGCCAATCAGAGGCCGGCGATCCCCGGCCAATCAGAGGCCGCGGCTCGCAGACTGTTCACGTAGACACCCTCCGTGAACTGACATGGAACGGCCGCTCGGAAACACCACTTCGACCTGCCAACGCCTATCGGCGTTAGGCGGTCGTTAAGTGGTTAATTCAAAAGGAAAAATACATGTCCTCAGTTTAGATACCCTTTAAAGGGTATGTGTAATTATACAGAGAACAAAAACATTTTCATATACTGCATTATAGTACAAGCACATTTTATCTAGTGAAACATACCTCCAACCTTGATCAAAGTTTGGTTAGCAGCAAGACTTGCGACTTCATTGGCGTTTAAAACTTTAACCACCGACAGACTTTGCGTGGTGCCTTGTGAGGAGCCCGCCTGTCAGAAACCGTAGAGAGTAAATCACCAATTCATTCAAGCAATTTAAACTATTCTTCAGCCGTTTAGGAGTACACAGAAGCATCCCATTCAATTTAACCCCAATATAATTAACAAGGCAAGGTCCATTACAGTCACAAACGTTTGATCTGATAAATATCCAAAAGTAAAAAACACATAATCAAGAAAAAACATACAACCTCCATGCAGATGGTGGTCTAGTTTAACCTCTTGCCGAACGCGTCACGCCAGTAGGCGTGGCCGCGGCGGCAGCTCAGGACCGCCTAACGCCAATTGGCGTAAAGTCCTGGGGCTCTGTTTTGCAGGAGATCGCGCGCAGGCTGCACGCGCATCTCCTGCTTGGGGGGCGGAGCTCCGCCCCGCCTTCAGTCTCCGAGCGGCTATTGCCGCTCGGGAGACTGTTAGACGGCGTGATCGCCGTCTATTTACTCTGTGCAGCGCTGCGATCAGCAGCAGCGCTGCACTGGGGACAGCCGTGTGACACGGCTGTCCCCCTGGGGGACAAGAGAGCGATCGGCTCTCATAGGCAGAAGCCTATGACAGCCGATCGCCGTAATTGGCCGGCTGTGGGGAGGGAGGGAGCGAGGGAGGGAAGGGATTTAAAGGAAGAGGTTTTTTTTTTTTAAAAGGGCAACACAAATATTTATTAAAAAAAAAATAAACATGGGGGGAGCGATCAGACCCCACCAACAGAGAGCTCTGTTGGTGGGGAGAAAAGGGGGGGGGGGGGAAATACTCGTGTGCTATGTTGTGCGGCCCTGCAGCTTGGCCTTAAAGCTGCAGTGGCCTTTTAAACTAAAAATTGCCTGGTCACTAGGGGGGTTTAGCCCTGCAGTCCTCAAGAGGTTAAGACCAACTTAGCATTGTGATGCTTTCATGATGTAAAGGTCACCTACCCAAATCTCTAGGTGCTTTTCAATCATTTGTCTACACAGCACAGTAATCATAGCTCACCAGAA
>NC_090646.1:473797422-473892422 GCF_040937935.1 Hyperolius riggenbachi | reverse complement strand
AGATTTGAGAGGCTGTAACCTCAAAGGTGTGGGTGATCTGCAACTCTCATTGCTAGATTTTAAACTCCAATTTATCTATTGTTTTTAAGAGGTAGAGTCTCCATGGATCAGATTTGTTTTTGTGTTCGAGTCCCACAACAATCTTTTGGTAGATGGAATGTGTCAAAGCCACATGGTCTAAAACAACAAATGTGATTCATCAGATCAGGCCACCAGTTTTTTCCCTGCTAGTTGTAGGCACTTTTAGCAGTAGACCTGGGTCAGGATACACTCTGGTCTCCGACGGTTCAGCAAGTTGTGATGCATTTGGGGTAGTAACGCCTTTCTCTAATTTTGCTAGCACTATTTTTTTTGTAGCTTGCGCTACAGACTGTTCAAACCATATATGAGAGCTTTTTCTCCCCACATGCATCTGTCACATGACACTCGCCATTTCACAGTGGGTATACCCCTTTTCTCAACTAAGCATACGAATTTCCATAAACTTGAAACTGAACCAATGAATCCCAAAGGCTGCTAACCAATTAACCACCTATCAGCTTAAAGAGAATCTGTATTGTTAAAATCGCACAAAAGTAAACATACCAGTGCGTTAGGGGACATCTCCTATTACCCTCTGTCACAATTTCGCCGCTCCCCGCCGCATTAAAAGTAGTCAAAAACTGTTTTCAAAAGTTTGTTTATAAACAAACAAAATGGCCACCAAAAACAGGAAGTAGGTTGATGTACAGTATGTCCACACATAGAAAATACATCCATACACAAGCAGGCTGTATACAGCCTTACTTCTGAATCTCAAGAGATCACTTGTGTGTGTTTACCTTCTGTCCCCAGCTTCTCTCATGCACTGAACATTACAGGCTTCCTGCAGACAGCTCTGCCTATGTCGTTAATTCCTTAGTATGTGACAGACAAGCTCCTTTCACAGCCTCCAGAGGAGGATTTTTATCCAGCTCTCTTCTATCACTGATAAGATAGCAGAGAAGCTGCTGGCTTATGTAAATAAAACACACTGGAGTGTGCATAGAGGAACAGTTCAACACTGAAGAACTTGGCAGCCTTCCAGACACAGGCCGACAAGTCTGACAGGGGAAAGATACATTGATTTATTACAGAGATGGTTATAGTAGAAAGAGCTGCAGCAAGCCAGATCACATTAGAATAGGTTTAGGAACTTGTAGAAAGGTAGAAAAAACGTTGTAATTTTTGTTACAGAGTCACTTTAAGCAGCCACTGGTTTTCACTAGCTCCATTTGACATTCAAGGAAATGTGTACGCCAAATCTGATTTCAAAAGCTTCTTTCTACAGACTTGTGGCTGTAGCATGCAATTTATTAAAGTCTTAAATTTACATCTGCTTCATCAAATAGAATTACGGTAATGTGTCAGATGGGACAAGGTGGAATACACTATTAATGGACACCCATAGTTCAATTACTCCACCTTATGTGACTTTTATTCCAGTAGTGGTTATGATTTCTAATACTAACTTTGTCTGCTTGACGTCTGGATATTCTTCTGAACTATGAAATTTTGTAGAATGCTGGTAATCTGTATGAGGCAGTCATTTTAAACGCACCACATTTATTCAAATGCTTATATACTTTTACTCAAGAGTAACTGCTGTTATCTACTGGCCTTATTTTGCCAGAAGTAGTTGTAAGGCCAAAGAGAATGAAATGGAACAAGAACAATATTAAAGAGATTGTGTAGCATGTAATGCGTAGTGATTATATATTATATATTTGGAGGTCATCTGTGGGTCTACTGATTTTATTTGTAGATAATCCGATCCCTTGGTTTCTGAATTGTTTTTTTTTTTTTTTTTTAAAGCCTGTGAAAACATCATGCTTCACTTTGTAGTAGGGTGAAAAAATAAACTTGCATTGGGTGTACTGGATTGATATGATTGGTACATATGTAAGGTTACTGGGAGTGTTAATTTGGTTGTGTGATCACCAACAGGAAGGGTTAACCAGACACCCTGAACATCACAGTCTTGGTGGAGAGTACCAATATCAACTACAGGAGCATTTCCAGCCACCGTCCCAGCAATACCAATCCTGGCACCCCATGCCTCGTTATCATGGTCATCATGATCCACAAGCTCAAGTGTCAGATCTTCCACCACCTGAGTCATTTGAAAATGAAACTGTCGATTTAACTCAGTCCCCAAATTATGAACACCGAATTCAGGAACCTGATAATGCTGAGATGCATGCTTCTTACTCCCAGAGAAAGTCTACAGTTTGGGATTTTTTTCATCTAAAGGATCCCAGTATCGGTATAAGAAATGCCACCAGTGCTTTTTGTAACCTCTGCTTAAGAGAGGTAAAACGGGGATCCACTCCTGGAAGACTGGGAACCACAGCTATGCGCAACCACCTGGCCAAGCATCACCAAAGGGAGTGGGCAGCAACTGGAACTACCAGCATTGTAACTGCACCTTCTGCACCTTCTACTTCCCGTCACCATTATCCAGTGGCATCAACTTCTCAAATGCATCCACCAGAACCAAAATTACCACTTTTGCGTTCAGTACTTGATATCTGCTACTGCTTTTTTGCTACTGTCTGCACCCTGTGTGGGGCAGTAATATCAAGGGGAGAAACTGTCAATGCCAATCGTGAATACCTAATGCTGCAACATATGCAGTCTGCCCACTGTGGCATTCTAAGGGTGTCTCTCAGTGAGATGCAGGGAGTAAATGGTGCAGATGAAGACAGCAGCAATTCCTCTTTCTGACTATGTTCTAGCTGGATAAATCCTTGGACCCTATTTAGTAAAAAGAGAAATTGTTGCTTTGCATCCTTCATCTCAAGACCCAAAGTATGGACATTTTTTAAAAAACACCCATTACCAGCTCCTCACAGCACTAGAAGAGGAAGGCTGCCTCCGCTTAAAGACGTGGCGCTTTTTGTACTCTCTGGTGCCTTCTGTATGGGATGGGGCATGATATAGCCTGCTGCGCCCTGAACTGTCCTGGTGCGTGGTAATCCAAGCTGAAGAGGAGAGTGCAGCTGTGGTCTCAGGATCACAGCATTCCTGCTACGCTGGAGACCTTTGTAGACATTTTTTTTATAGCACTTCTGTTTCTAGATTTAGGGCATTATTAAAAAAATCGGGAACAAAGGTTAAAAACAGGTGAAATGTGAGCATGACTGGGTATTTTGGAAAGTAGAAAAGGCAAAGTTAAAGAGACACTGAAGCGAAAAAAAACTATGATATTATGATTTGTATGTGTAGTACAGCTAAGAAATAAAACATTAAGATCAGATACATCAGTCTAATTGTTTCCAGTACAGGAAGAGTTAAGAAACTCCAGTTGTTATCTCTATACAAAAAAGCCATTATCTCTACGACTTTCAAAGTCGTGAAGAGGGCTGTTTTCTGACTTTTATTATCTCAGCTGTTAGTTAACTATTTACTTTTCCTCTGCCAGAGGAGAGGTCATTAGTTCACAGACTGCTCTGAAAGAATCATTTTGAATGCTGAGTGTTGTGTAATCTAAACATATTATAGAGTGATGCAATGTTAGAAAAAACACTATATACCTGAAAATAAAAATATGAGAATATTTTCTTTGCTGCTAATCTTCTAGTAATTATTCATAGTACACAACCAATTCATTATATCATATTTTTTTTTCGCTTCAGTGTCTCTTTAAATATTTCCTCTTTTATTGAACTGGCTCACTTTTACTCCCAAATCCCCCAAGCAAACCTAAAATGCCCCGTCCTTAAGATTACTCTTAATTTATTATTTTATATAATTTGCATAATGTATCTGTTAAAATTTTTATTGGGAAATATTTATTTATAAAAAAAAAAAACCAATTACACTGCAGCAAATTATTCCTTAAAGTGTTTCTGAAGGGAAAAAAGTGCCCCTAGGGGGTACCTACCTGGATCCTAAAGAAGCTTTCGCCATCCTTCTCACCGGAGGGGATTCAGTGCTGAGACCCCCAAAGAGCCACTGCCAAGGGCTTGTCAGCAGTGCCTGCAGGCGCAGTAGCGGCTTTCCGATGGGCTCTGTTGGAAATAGCCGAACCTGATCGGGTCCATTTTACTGCTCAGGTGCAGACAGTTCATGCCTGCACAGTGGAGTGGACCCAATCGGCTTGGCCATTTCTGCTGGAGCCCAAACAGGAAGCCACGAGTGCGCCTCACGCACCGCCAAAGGTACATATTATGGTCTGTGTTGCTGTGGGGAGTCAGTGCTGGAAAGAGACTATGCAGGCCTATGGGGAAGCCTCAGTAGGATCCAGAGGCTTCCCACTCCTGAGGTAAGTACCCCCCATAGGCACTTTTTCCCCTATAGATCTACTTAAATGATAGAGAGGCATTAATAGCAAATGTGAAGGTATACTAATTGTTGCCTAATTTAGTTTTCGTAAGTAATGTGACTTATGTTCAGTTGAGTTTGTGGGGATTGCTTTACTGTCGGTGGAAAACCTATTAACATAAACTGATGTAAGTAAAAATTCTGCACTCTACCAGAATATTTTAAGGACACTAGGGTTGGTTCACACACTGGTAGCTTTTCATGTTAATTATCTCTCCTTATCTGTTTTTACTTTAACTTTTAAACGCACATCAAGTGAAAAAGTACTAAGGATGGGGTCCGCAAAAATATTTGTTGAAATAATCAGAAAAAATAATCAGAAGAAAGACTTATGAATACTTTTTTTGGGGGGGGGACATGTTGGAAATTATCGAACGGGAAATTTCTGGCAAAGGGAAAATTGATGGGTAGATTGCATCGTGTGTAATATAATATACACTGCCCCAGGCAGCTACATACCTGCCTTGCAGGTTAGCCATCAATTTTCATCATGTTTTATCTTGCCTTTTTAAATAAATTTACAAAACAGTTTAGACAGAGCTACCGAAAGTTTGGTTAAAATACTGCATTCGATAGTATTGATTGCACATAGAATCAGGGCTGTGGAGTCGGTCCAAAAATCCACCGACTCCGACTCCGACTCCTCAGTTTAGGATTCCTCCGACTCCACGACTCCGACTCCTCTAATTTGCATATTACAATTTTGTTGATTAAAAGTATGTAACATGAAATTCGTCTCTTAACTGCCAACGCTTAGGAATTTTACAAGACAACTGAAGTGAGAAGGATATGTAGACTACTATATTTATTCCCTTTAGACTAAAACTAGTCCTTGGTAAGAGTACTTGTAAAAGGTACAAACCGGAACAAAGAACATCTATCAGGCCCTAGGCAATGTAAGTGTGGGTACATGTAAGAATGATGTGCAGGTACTCTGCAGGGGAATGAGGAGATTGTAAACAGACAACACCTCTGTGTTCAATGTGGACAGCATTCTCAGTGGATTCCTGCAGCTCTGTGGGGAGTGCATATGTAGAGTATAGTACTACTATGTAACAAAGTAAACCTGAGACAGATGAAATTAAAGTTTTATACATACCTGGGGCTTCCTCCAGCCGCCTTCAGGATAATCCGTCCCTGTATGTCCTCCTCCACCACCTGGGTCTTCTGCTATGAGTCCAGGTACTTGAGCCAGTCAGGCGTAGTGCGCATGCACACACTCCGCCGCCAGGAGCATACTACACCTGTGCAGCACTATTGCGCAGGTGCAGAATGTTCCTGGCTGTGGGAGCGGCATGCGGCCGGACAGCGCTGACTGGCTGAATTACCAGGACTCATAGCAGAAGATCCGGGTGGTGGAGGACAGCGAGGGACTGATTAGCCTGAAGGGGGCTGGAGGAAGCCCCAGGTATGTATAAAACTTTACTTTTCATCCGTTTCAGTTACCCTTTAATTTGTAGTCACCAAACCAAATTTTAATAACATATCACATTATTTGATTTCATCAGCAAAGGGAGTGCATACATTTGCATAAATCAGCATCAATGCAGAATTATTTCCATCTCGTTGACCATCTCTATTAGTGACACAGCTACACACCAGGCTTTATTCTTACAGCATAGATGTTATTTAGTATATATAAGAGATTCCTGTGTACACATCATATATACAGTCACAATCAGATATGTATATCTGACCTTAAAAATACGGGGACTGCTTTATTGAAGCAGCACAAGTAACTAATTTTGACTGGTTTATTTCATTTTTGTGGACTAAGCACAGCTATTACTGTATATATACTGTATATATACATTATTTTTAATGACTATTATCTGAGAAATAGAACATTTTATCATATTTTCTATTTTAATTACAGTTACAAATTCATTAGGAGTCGGTGCATTTTTTTCCGACTCCAGGCACCCAAAATTGCCCGACTCCACGACTCCGACTCCGACTCCACAGCCCTGCATAGAATTACGAAACATTTTACCAAATATTTTAGACCTGGTCTAAAAATGTTTGGCAGTTCTGACATGAAGCTTGAATTTGTGAAAGTAGGCATGTTCAGTTGGGATTTCCTGACAGATAGTAGAGCAGCTGGTGCCTGTCGGGGTTCCTACCTGTCAGGGAAACTTACTCCTATTGTAATAGAACTTATTTCATAATACATGGGGTGTGCAGCACAAATTGTAAACTTCTGAACCATAAAACCTTTTTTCTTTGTTTTTTTTTTGGTTTTGTTTTTTAAGTCCGCTTAGATTCAAGTGTCTCTGCTTACATCCAGAGAATTACTGTCCAAGTTAATTTGGGAAAATACCACATGAATCTGTATTTACTGTATACTTTAGACCAGTTTTTCTCAACATCTCCAACCCAAGTAACCCATCACAAAACGGGTCCAGACAAGTACCCCCAAACTCCACGCTATGACACATATATAGGACTAGCCCTTCCATAGGGGCAAACTGGGCAAGGTACACAAGGCCAGCTGCTGTGCACCCTCAGGTCCCCCCCCCCCCCCAATGTTTAGGGGTCCCTGGGCACCCCTGCAGAGTATGCGCAGCGGAGCACACTCACTTAGTCCAGTTGGCACACCCCTCTTTACACTCTGTGAGCCTCCATCTTCATCCTCGCGGTGCGGTGCCCCTCTGCTCTGAGCTGGCCACATGTACCTACTGATGTAACATGCAGCCAGGTCACAGAGCAGAGGACCATGCCAGGATGAAGATGGAAGCTCACAGAGTGAAGGAGCACACCAACTGGACCAGGTAACTGTGATCACCTCTTCTTACTCTGCATGGACCCCTATCCACATTAAGGCCCCATTGTAGCTGGCACTGGCCCTGCACATGTGTCATACAAATGCAAGTGTGTGAGCAAGGAACTAGCAAATAGAAGACAAATTGCCTATGAATAAATAGGCCACAAATGGGTGTGTGTATGTGTGTGGCGCATCTTCCGACCTGTACCTTTGATGTGTGGCTCTGCAGCGTACTCAAGCTGGGCAAGTGGTGGGTGGAAACAGCAGTGATGTAAGTGCAGCTATAGCCAATAGATTGCATTTACACACAGGACAGTTACATGATCTGTTGTGAGAAAACAGAAGACGCACGGCACGCTGTCTGGTCAAAGCAGCTAGAGAAAAGAGGACTGCTACTTTCCTCGCATACCCACAGGGGTACACATACCATGTGTTGAAAAACACAGGGAAAGTGAAATAAGGGTTGTAGTGAAAGTAATGACACAGGTCGCAACTCCTTTATTTACAACGCAACTACATACGGGTGGTTCTCTGTCCCCAATACTGAAAGCATATAAGCAGCATGGTTCCAAACTGTCATTTTGCTTTGTGCAGACAGCCCTGCTGCACAAACATGCACTGATCTCTGCCAACAGGCAATCCCAGGAGGCGAGGGAGAGATTTCTGGGATTCAAGAAACTAAAGTGTGTCGCAATGGTCACACATTGATTCCTGATGGGTGGCTTGGGTGCTATGTTCCTGAAACCTCTGTATTCCATTTACAGACGCAGCACTCCCACTATAGGCACAATTTCTACTTTTAGCTGATTTATTTCAACTCATTATGGAGATACAGAGATTGATTTCAAGTAATTGCACTAGCTGAATTGAGAAATGATTATGTTACTTTAGAAAATGGTGATCTTAATAGTATTTTTATATATTTACCTGGAGTTATACGTTAACTGTGGCCAAACCTTGTCAGTATAGCATACCACAGTTTCATGGTTTTTCCCTTGGCTATGTACAGGCATTTACAGTATCTAATGTGTTCTTACTGTGTATTGCATTATGAAATATGGCTTCATTATCTGACATTTTGGTCTGCAGAAAGGGATGGTAATAAAATATAAGTCTCATGATCTACCGTTGCTTGGGAGGTTTATTTAGCATTATCCGTGAATATCTCTTACAACAAAAAGTATAGCCTGCATTATACTGTACATGGTGTATTTTGAAGAGACTTTAAACCAACATACAGATTCTGGGGGAAAATAATCACACACAATGGTCACAAAAGAGCCTCAATCCAAGCATTATCACAGAAACATGGGAATTCTGCAGATGAATTCCACTTCACTGACATGCCATACCATGTGCATGGCAAAGCGGTTTGTGATATATACAGACCACCTCTAGTAAAGACTGACTTTTGGATGCTGTTTTAAAGAGCACATCACAGTTTTGTGGGTCGGTTGTAGAGATACATAAAAGAAAATCCGACCCGGAGCTGCAGTTTTATCTCTCCCACGGAGAAGACACTGTTACCTGCATCTACATACCTTGCTTGCCACTACTGCTTGTGCTGGAAGCCTCTACAGTGTGAGTCTCTGAAATGTTGGTAACATTAGAAGTACCAAAAAGGCATACGAGACTGCTGAGATTCCTGGAGAAAAGGGTTGTATTGAGAAAGGAAATAAATGTGCCAGACACTTTAAAGTGGATCCGAGATAAGCTTTTACTCATTGCATGATTGTGTTCCTTTCATATAGTTTATATGGCATTCCTCAAGCCAAATACTTTTTTTTTTGTTTTAATACTCTAATTCCCTATAAACTAAACAAGCCTCGCCTACAGCTCCTTGAGAGAGCCTTGGCACTCTCAGCCTTTGTAGCAAGGGCTTATGGGAGCTCAGTATGGGCAGGAGGAGGAGGAGGTTACTAGCCAGAGATTTCAGAGGCAGAGGGGAGGAAGGAGGAGAGGGGACTGAATTTACACACAGGCAAGCTGATGGCATCTCCAGCCCTCAGCCTGTGACAATGTGACAAACAGAACATGGCTGCCCTCATTGTGTCACAGGAATAAATAATCATAAACTTTTGAAGCTGTCTGCAGCTAGATATGCTGTGTAAACTATCTCAGCTTTAGATAAGATATATAGACAAGTTACTTGTTATAGTTAGTTTTTCATCTCGGATCCACTTTAAGATGAACATCCCTGGAAATGTACATTTCTCATCTCTGTTTTAACCTGTAATGTGATAACTTAAGTAATCAGAAATGAAAGTTAATTAGCAAGTCTTGTGTTCCCCCAGACTAATCTGCAGTTCAATAACAATAAATACTACCTGATTCAGCTGCTGGAGGATGACAATGTTAGAAATTTCTCTGTCTGGATGCGGTGGGGCAGAGGTAAGTTGCAAAAGTACAATACTGAGCAAGTTTCTCGGCTGGTTAGAGTGGAAATACAGCCACTCTACAGTACTCTGTTGAAATAACTGTTTTTCCTGCCATAAATGTATTTATATATTTATTTTGTGTTTTCTTTGCCGTTTCGTGTGCCACCAACGCAACTGTGCATTTTTGCAACTTGCTGTGTCACTGACCAACCTCCAGACTATTCATAGATCCAGCCCCCTATAGCTTTGTTGTCCACATATCCTTGCTACACTGTGGAAGATGACCTTTGCTTACTGCTTTAGCTGAACTGTTGGTCCACGTCCAACTTGTTACAGCTCTTCAGACCCCTGTGTCACCATCTCAACTGAAGTGTGCTTATTGTTTAAGCTGTCTGTGTCACTGACTGGGCATGTTTTAAGTTTAGGCATCATGGGGGAGGGGGTTCTTTAGGGTTAGGAAATGAATGCCAGGGGGATCAGTTGGAGGGACCCAAGTACCCCATCACATCGAGTGGGAGGGCTTGTGTTGGGGTAAAGTTGAGTTCGGGCATAGTAAAATATTGGTAAAGATTGCCAATATTTTACTACTGGAATTGAATAGTAGAATATCTCATTTTACTGATCTTCTACTAGCAGCTATCTCCGGCACCTTTTTACATGTACGAAAGCAACAATGCTGTTCGGTGATATAGCTCCTTGTCAAGGGCCATCTCTGTCCAGCACAGTGCGTCAGCTCTTTCCTTCTCTGCTCAGTGTTATAGATCCCTATGGCACTGGCCTCCATCCTCCCAGTTTTATAGCTCCTGGTGGTATTGACCCATTCCCATAGCGCTTAGCGCTCCATCTCTGTGATACTAGCCCACCTCAACCCAGGCCATTGTTGCAGCCCCTTCTGTCACTGACCCACCTTTATCCTGCGCAGTGGTGCAGCTCCCTGTGTCATTAGCCCATCCCCATCTTGAGACACTGCTCCAGCTGCCGTGTCACTGGCCCACTGTCTATGCAGAAAGGGCAACCACACACTCACCTGTCTTCAAGATTAATAGACCAGGGAGTCAGACCAGGAGCCTCTGACCCTTAAGAGTAAACAGTCCAAGCAAAGCAGTAGACCTGTGACTCTCCCTGGATTTGCATGCAGCCATGCTGTTTTATCGAATTACAGTATATACCAAAGCTCACAGGTAACATAACGTTTCGGTCCTGAGACTCTTAAATGCATTTGACAAAGGTCTTAGGACCGGAACGTTATGTTACCTATGAGCTTTGGTGTATAATTCAATAAAGAAGCTCCGTGTCATGAAAATCCAGGTGCAGTACCTGGTCTACTACTTTGCTTGGATACCCTGTATGCCAAGCTAAACTCCCTCCCTTCTAGTCTGCAATGCCATAAACAACCTGTTACATTGAAAGCACTGTGCCTCAATTCAGTATATACTAGGGGTGAAAAACCTAAACATGGAATGGAGGCTCAGAAAAGAGGATTGCTACTATCTTCCAGCTGTGGTCTCGCATACCCCCAGGGGTACACATACCACGTGTTGAGAAACACAGGGAAAGTGTAATAAGGATTGTAGTAAAACTAATGACACGGGTCACAACTCCTTTATTAACAACGTAACACATGCAACTACATACGAGTGGCCCTCTGTCCTCAATACTGAAAGCATATAAGCAGCATGGTTAATTCTACCCCTTTCCATAACTGTAATGACTATACAAATTATTATCCACAGTGCTAGATGTAAAATAGTATTTCAACTTTTATTAGAAACCTTAAATTAGCATGAATAGTGCATTAATCTTAAAGGGAACCTAAACTAAAAAGAGTTTCACTTACCTGGGGCTTCTACCAGCCCCCTGCAGCCATCCTTTGCCCTCGCAGTCGCTCACAGCTCCTCCAGTCCCGTGCTACCAGATAGTTTAATTTTTTGCCGATTCGAAGGGCCGCCACACGTACCTTTTGCGCGCATTCCCGCAGGTGCCGGACGCTATCGTGGACGACAACACTTACCTTTGTACGCATTGCATTGAGTTTAGGTTCCCTTTAAGCCAAATGGCACCTGTCCCCTTTAAAACTAAATGCAACCACTCATACACGTCACTAACTCCCTCACTGCAGTGAGTTGGTGTGGCCAAAAAAAACGTTTCAAAGCAGGAAAATATCAATAGGACTCCAGTTCAAAAATATATAGGTATGTGTTTACTTGTCATATAGTAGTAGCATACATTTCCCTTGAAGGACTAAAAGTTTTTGTGATCAGGAAACTTTTTCCAAAAAACAAGTCCTCAGTTGAACCGTATTCCAGGGCTTTTCATATATAGATAATGGAAATGCTGAATACCGTGGTGCCTTACACATCAGTCACTCCACAAAACTTAATAGTGGATAATACCTAATGCATATGGCTTGCCAGCCGGTATAGAGTGTATACGTTACCCTCCTGGCTGCAAGATGGCTGATGTCCGACCCCGCCGGTTCTATCCACTGCTAACTTCTGGCCAGATACAAAGTGGGGAGAGGCAATGGATACTGCGGCTTCAGACGCGGAGCAGGGTCCTGCTGTGGTAAACTCCGTGGCCATGGCTCGTATCCAGGAGCATCCATTGCCTCTCCCCGCTTTGTATCTGGCCAGAAGTTAGCAGTGAGAGTGTGAGTGACGTGTGTAAGTGGCATTTAGTTTTAAAGGGGACAGGTGCTATTTAGCTTAAAGAGACTCTGAAGCCTCTTAAAAATCCTTTTTCATTACACAATCCTGTTTAACACATTAGTCCTACCTAAACCTCTGCATCCCCGCGGCTGTAATCTATCTAAATCCCCCCCTAACTCCACCCTTCCTCTCCCCCGCAAAATCCACGACTTTCTTGGTCGTGGAGTTTGCTGCTGTTGGAAGCAGAGCTATGACTCACAGCTCTGCCTCCATGTGCCGTCTATCAGCGGCGGATCTCCGCCTCTCAGCGAAGGAAGACTGAGAGGGGCGGGGGAGAGGCGTCGATCCGGGCTGACAAACGCGCTGAGAGGCAGAGCTGCAGCTCATAGCTCTGCCTCTCACGGAAACCCTGCCCGGATTGCCGCCCGGGGAGTTGGGGAGGATTTAGAGTACAGTGGCGGGGATGCGGTGGTTTAGGTAGGGCTAATGTAATAAAAAAGGATTTTTAAGAGGCTTCAGAGTCTGTTTAATGCTCTAGTCATGCTATTTTAAAGGGATACTGTAGGGGGGTCGGGGGAAAATGAGTTGAACTTACCCGGGGCTTCTAATGGTCCCCCACAGACATCCTGTGTTGGCGCAGCCACTCACCGATGCTCCGGCCCTGCCTCCAGTTCACTTCTGGAATTTCTGACTTTAAAGTCAGAAAACCACTGCGCTTGCATTGCCATGTCCTCACTCCCGCTGATGTCACCAGGAGTGTACTGCGCAGACACAGACCATACTGGGCCTGCGCTGTGCGCTCTTGGTGACATCAGCGGGATCGAGGACACGGCAACGCAGGCGCAGTGGTTTTCAGACTTTAAAGTCTGAAATTCCAGAAGTGAACCGGAGGCGGGGCCGGAGCATCGGTGAGTGGCTGCGCCAACACAGGATGTCTGCGGGGGACGGTTAGAAGCCCCGGGTAAGTTCAACTCATTTTCCCTTGACCCCCCTACAGTATCCCTTTAAGATTTCTAATAAAAGTTTAAATACTTTTTTACATCTAGCACTGTGGATAACTTGCATCATTTTGACTGTCTAGTATCAGGAGGTACTTTTATCCACTTAGCCGCTGCAAAATCTATTTGGCGCAGGATCACTTTTTTATTCAGCTGTAATGGCGAACTAGCACTCATAAGGAATCTGTTTTTATTGTCAATTGGTCTATGTTTTGACTTGTGTATGATCCTTTCTTTGAACGTACAATACAAATTTTAAATATGAAAAGATTACAAACACTGTGTAATTGGTGTCCATTTGCTTATGGTACTAACACCCTGATGACTTTGTGATTTTGCTTAACCTTTCCTGCCTCTGACCAACACCCACCTAACCTTACCCATCAGCCTTTTTCTGAATTCTATGCCTCTCTTCTCCTCCTAACACCTCTAAATTTATTACTGTGCCTAACCTTAACTCATTCCCAAAATGCCTGACCTTTCACCTAAGAAACCTTACCCTAAACTTTTAAAACAATGCCTTACCCTAACCTCCTTCCCAAATTATGAATAATCCTTTCCTAATCCTATAACTTCCTCTAACCTAAACTGCCCATCTTGCTTATTTTGAAAATTAGAAGTGATGCAGATGTTTTAGTTGCTTTTAGGCACTATGCCCGATGAACAGGGACCATTGCAGTGATTTGATAATTTTATTAACAGTTTTGGGTTCCTAGTTATTGCATAACTATACTAGGTGAGATTTTCACTCATGTAGTTCCTTTAAAGATAAAGGTATTTTATTTGACTATTGTTTTCCCATGCTTATTATGTAGTGTAGAAAGTACCTGACGAAACTGGAATATTGCAGTTGAAGTCAATGGGAAGCCCTAAAAAAACAAACAGTTACCTAAGGAGAGGGAAGGCTCTGGGTCCCATAGAGCCTTCCCACTCCTCTTGGTCTGCTGACTGGGTTGGATATGACAGAGCCTGTACAGTTTATGGTCCAAAGTTTGTTTCAAGCTTGCAAACTCACACTTATGGCGGATATGTAGCTTTTGCAGTTTAATTCTTCTCTGAAATTAGAAAAGCTGGTCTACGCTCAGAGGCGCACAGCACAAATTTGAAAAATATGGGGGCACTGGCTATAGATGTTCCAGGTAGATAAGGGACAAATCATTTAGCAATGCTTAAGGTTTAGACTGTTAAGTTATCAAGATGTTTTGACCCTTACAGTATAGGAGGTCGGGGATAGGTGGGTGACTCTGGTTTGTATTGTCTTCAGATATTGCTATGCTAGATAGAGGAAGGCCCATTTCATGCACTCTTGATATAGGACTTATTGTTCTGATGTGCTTCTTTGAATTAAAAACACACTACTGTATTTGTATCTATTTTTTTATTATGATGTTTAATAAAGGCTGATTAAAAAAAACACCATCTGAAGATCTCCTTTCTTTCTAGTGGGCAAAGTGGGCCAGAATTCTTTAGTATCCTGTGGAGGAGATATCCAGAAAGCAAAGGATGTATTTCAGAAGAAGTAAGTTTAAATTTCACTTTACTGTTATTCTTTCTACATGACATACACTATCCCTAGTACTACAAAGATCATTTCTGACCATTGCTGTGGAGTATGACCAGGGTCTGTGCAGAGATGGATACCTTCAGGGCTCGTTCACACTACAATAGCTTTTCTGAGCGCTTTGTGATTTTAAAAGCTCTTGCTAATGTTATCCTATGTGTGTGTTCTCACTGGAGCGATGTGATTTTGTAAAAATCCCCCATAGCATTGCATTAGCAAAAGCTTTTAAAATCTCTAGCGCTTAAAAAGCTCTTGTAGTTTGAACAAGCCCTTAAAGAGAGTCTGAAGCCTTTCAACATACCTGTTTTTATGACGTAGTCCGCTTCATCATTATAACCCAAGCTGATAGAGCGCGGTAGAATAGGGTCTTAGTCCCCCCCAAAATCCCGAGGCAAAATTTGGGGCTCCTTCCGGGTAGAGGCAGAGCTTTGTGCAGTAGCTCTGCCTCTACTGGAGTCAATCTCTGCATCTCCCCGTCCCTCTGTCTTCTTTCACTGAGAGGGGAGAGATAGCGATCGGCGTAGGGTGACTGTTCTGGAGGCAGTGCTACAGCGCAAAGCTCTGCCTCCCCCAGGCAGCAAAATCCACGACCTGGAAAGTCGTGGAATTTTTGCCCCAGGATTTCATGGGATAAAGACCTTGTTCTGCTGCGTTCCCGCGGTGAATCAGTTTGGGTTATAATGATGAAGCGGCCTGCTGCATAAAAACAGGTCTTTTGAAAGGCTTCAGACTCTTTAACTCACTGCATTTATACTTACTTCTGTTAGGCTGGGAGCACACTTTTGTCTGTGCAGAAAAGAATGTGTTTTAAAGTGTACCTGAGATGTAAGGATATAAGTTTTGTACATACCTTTATCAGATCTCTGGTTTAGTTTAAAGGTAACCTAAAGTGAGGAGGATATGGATTTTTCCTTTTAAAATACCAGTTGCCTGACTCTCCTGCTGATCCTGTGTCTCTAATACTTTCAGCCACAGCCCCTCAACAAGCATGCAGATCAGGTGCTCAGACTGAAGTCAGACTGGATTAGCTGCATGCTTGGTTCAGGTCTGTGATTCAGCCACTACAGCAGCCAAAGAGATCAGCAGGGCTTACCAGTAACTGGTATTGTTTAAAAGGAAAAATCCATATTCCACTCAGTTTAGGTTCCCATTAAGGCAAGTAGCAGAAATTTGTAAATCAACTGACAGACTTGGAAGAGAATGACTGGAACTGGTATGGTGAATATCGCTTGCTTTTTTTTTATGTGAAGTGTAGGTGATGGGCATAGGAATCAAGGAGTGAGTAGTTTCCAAGTATGTCAGGTCTGAGAGGCAAGGGAAAAGGAGTGTTGACTTCTTTTTATTTCCACTGAACCACCAGTGGTCTAATACTGGACTTCTCAGCTGGCATCCTGTACCTGGTGACATGCTAGCTGGACAGCTCC
The DNA here is from genome assembly GCF_040937935.1 of Hyperolius riggenbachi. Classification (NCBI taxonomy): domain Eukaryota; kingdom Metazoa; phylum Chordata; class Amphibia; order Anura; family Hyperoliidae; genus Hyperolius; species Hyperolius riggenbachi. The sequence goes on along the minus strand of NC_090646.1, from coordinate 473,876,305 downwards.
TGCCTGTGCAAAACCCAACACATCTCTGTTTGGACAATGTAGATATCATACTAGTAAAAGGATATATATATAGCAAAAAAATGAAGAAACTTGAAGAATTTATATTCAAAAATACAACAGATTTTTTATTGAAGACAACACTTGTGCAAAAATATTTATAAAAAGTATCCGTCAGAAAACCTTTTACATACAAAAATAATTTTATGATAGTAGCTATCTGATGAGTTTATCATACTGTAATAACTAATCTGCAATTTACACATTTTCAGCCTATATATTTTCTTTTCAGGTTTTTAGATAAAACCAAGAATCTGTGGTCTGACCGTAAAAATTTTGAAAAGGTTCCTGGTAAATATGACATGGTGCATATGGATTATAATATAACAGAGGTATATTTGAAGCATTATCTTGTCTTTTTTTTTTGTATGAGTGAAAAGTTATTTTTTTCTTGTGCAAATGGTTTACAATGTTTGTATTGGCCACAGGAGGATAAAAATGTAGTGGAAGTCGATCAGCCATGTGACATTCCCAAACCTGAATGCAAGCTGGAAAGCTCTGTTCAGGCATTGATCCAACTCATCTGCAACATGCAGAACATGGAAGAGACCATGCTGGAGATGAAGTATGACACAAAGAAGGCACCTCTCGGTTAGACAACTGCTTCTGGAAAGTTTTTGTCCTGTTCTGTGAAAATTGTAGTGTTAAGTGTGTCACTAACCCAGAGCATCTATATGTTCTCCAGGAAAGCTCACAGTGGAGCAGATCCGTGCTGGGTACAGTTCACTGCAACGCATTGAGAGCTGCATTAAGAACCAAAAGCTTGGCAAAGCTTTAGTTGAAGCCTGTAATGAGTTTTACACCAGAATTCCACACGACTTTGGGTTAGTATGTGTATCTTATATAAGTAAAAGTTGTCTAGTATCTGAACTTGGTTTTAATTCCTGTTAACTTCCTATGTAGACTTAGGACACCTCCATTAATCAGGACAGTTGACGAGCTGGCCTTAAAAGTGCGCCTCCTAGAGGTAAGAGCTGTGCCACACTATAAATGCATCGTACCCAGTTTTTATTTATTTCCATTATGTATTTATATTGCTTACATCATCCACAGCACATTAAAGTACTAACCATATCCATAACCTGTGGGCAGCACGGTGGCGTAGTGGTTAGCTCTCTCGTCTTGCAGCGCTGGGTCCCTGGTTCGAATCCCAGCTAGGGCACTATCTGCAAAGAGTTTGTATGTTCTCTCCGTGTTTGTGTGGGTTTCCTCCGGGCACTCCGGTTTCCTCTCACATTCCAAAAACATACAGATAAGTTGTTTGGCTCCCCCTAAAGAAAAAAAAATTGGCCCTAGACTACAGTACTTACACTACATAATATAGACATATGGCAATGGTAGGGATTAGATTGTGAGCTCCTTTGAGGGACAGTTAGTGACAAGACAATATATATGTGTGTGTGTGTGTGTGTGTGTGTGTGTGTGTGTGTGTGTGTGTATGTATGTATGTATGTATATATATATATATATATATATATATATATATATATATATATATATATATATATATATATATATATATATATATATATATATACACACACACTGTACAGCGCTGCGTTATATTTCGGCGCTATATAAATACTAGATAATAATAATAACCTTATGTCCCTACCATTGGCTAAGGGGACCCATTAACTTATCAGTATAATATGTTTTGGGGTTTGAAAGGAAACCAGTCTGTTCATAGAAAAACAGTGCAACACAAGAAGAACATGAAAACCCCATGCAAATAATAGGGTTTGGGACTCGATTCCTTCGGACGACAGTTTGGCGCTGAGGCTGCTCAAATTCATTGTCAGCCTGTAGACTGGGAACACATTCTGTTGCTTTGCGGGGGAAAGGAGCACAGACAGAACAATGTCTTCAGCTGAGAACCATCTAGCATGTTTACAAAGCTGAACTAAGACACTTTCTTTAATTTATTGCTATATACATTTGTTTGTATGCAAAAGTTTGGGAGCCTTAAACTACTTATTTGGTCAGTTTTGGAAGTCAATGCGAGTAAACGCCTACTGCTGAAAACTGTACTACATATCCTGTTCTGATCAGCCAAAACATAAAAGTATCTGCTAATATTGTGTAGGTCCCCTCTATGTCCCCAAAACAGCTCTGACCAAACAAGGCACAGACTCTCTGAAGGTTTCCTATGGAATCTGGCAACAAGCAGCTGGCAGCAGAACCTTTAGAGGAACTTTAGCGAAAAGGGGAAGAACATAAATAAATACATTGCAAAGTGAGAAGTTAATAAATAGAAGAGAGATCAAGAAATGATTGATATTCGCCATGTAATTTGTTCATATTGTTTGATCCACAATCAGCCCTGCACATAATTATCTTTACTACTGGCAGACTTGAAAAAAAATAGACAGCACCAACTGCCATAATCTATAACTACACCCCCTAACAATGCGATAGGTTTAAAGGACCACTATTGCCAAAAAAAGTAGGCAGTTAAAGAGAACCTGTACTGAGTAAAAATATTTAAAATAAACACATGAGGTAACTTTAAATGAACATTACATAGTTACCTTGCCATCAGTTTCTCTCAGAAGCTCACCATTTTCTTCTGACAATAATCCCTTCCAGTTCTGACAATATTTTGTCAGATCTAAAATATATCAGTTGCTGTCAATAAAAAATCAGTTGCTGTCCATTTTAGCTGAGAGGAAAACTGATGTATCAGGTAATGTCCATGTTTCCCTATGGCTCAAGTGGGCGATGTTACAGTTGAACTGTGTGCTGACCAGAAAGCTGTTATGGTAATGGCCATTTTCAAAATGGAGGACAGAAAATTCCCTTGATCACAGTGATCAAAAAGGACACGGGACAGGAGAAAGACACTGAGGAATAGACTACATGGAAGGTAAGTATGACTTGTGTATACTTATTTTGACTTTTAATTTTCAGTTCAGGTTTTCTTTAAAATCTGACAGAACAACCAAGTTTTGGGCCATTCCATCTCATGGGGATTCTCAGGGTTTTCTTTGTTTTCAACAAGAGGAGAGAGAGGAGAGGAGACCGGCACTGCAATCGACTTATTTATTCCATGCTGTAAAAGGTGCATACAAAGAGTCACATACTCAGTGCAAAATAGTAAACATACCAGGTGAATGAAGCAATGTGGGTGACGGTGGGTGCTGGGCACTGTGGGCCTGACGGCCGTTTCGCGCAGACGTGCGCTTCAGCTGAAGCGCACGTCTGCGCGAAACGGCCTGAGTATGTGACTCTTTGTATGCACCTTTTACAGCATGGAATAAATAAGTCGATTGCAGTGCCGGTCTCCTCTCCTCTCTCTCCTCTTGTTGTACAGCATTACTATTTCCTATACCAGAGCACGCAATTGCAACCATGCTGTTTGAAGCATAGTGGTCCTGCCAGCTCCCCACTCAAGATTGTACACCTGCTGCAGTGCCAACCTGCACACCTTTTTTCGCTACAATTTTCTTTGTTTTCAACAGCAATTCCTGAACAGCAGTTGCAAAGTCTAACTGCCAAAATAGTGTGCAAGTGAGTAGGGAGGCTGGCTGGTATCTTACTATTTTGTCAGTTAACCACTTAAAGAGAAACTCCAACCAAGAATTGAACGTTATCCCAATCAGTAGATGATACCCCCTTTTACATGATAAATCTATTCCTTTTCACAAACAGACCATCAGGGGGCACTGTATGGCTGATATTGTGGTGAAACCCCTCGCACAAAGAAATTCTGAGTATGTACTCTTGGCAGTTTCCTGTCTGTGAACTCTGTTGCATTGTGGGAAATAGCTGTTTACAGCTGTTTCCAACTGCCAAAACAGCAAGCATCAGCTACATCACTTGCCAGCAGTAAAAATGTCACCATGTGATAAATGTCAGAATATAAAAAAATATTTTACAATGGGCAAACACTGACTAAATAATTTATACATAATTATTGTAAAAATTAAGCACTTTTGATTACATTATTTTAACTGGAGTTCCTCTTTAAGCCCGAATGGTGGTTTATTTTCTGCATCTGAGCAACTTTCACCTCCCATTCATTTGCCAATAACTTTATCACTACTCATCACAATGAATTGGTCTATATCTTGTTTTTTTCCACCACCAATTAGGCTTTCTTTGGGTGGTACATTTTGCTACAAATTATTTTATTCTAAATCCATTTTAACTGGAATATTAAGAAAGAAATGGAAAAAAAAACATTATTTCTCAGTTTTTGGCCATTATAGTTTGAAATGAATACATGCTACCGTAAGTAAAACCCATGTATTTTATTTGCCCATTAGTCCCGATTATTACACCATTTAAATTATGTCCCTATCACAATGTATGGCGCTGATATTTTATTTGGAAATAAAGGTGATTTTTTTCAATTTGCGTCCATCACTATTTACAAGCCCATAATTTAAAAAAATATATTTATGTACTCCTTTGACATGCTTATTTAAAAAGTTCAGACCCTTAGGTAACTATTTATGTTGTTTGTTTTTTTTAATTGTAGTTTTTTTTTTTTTTTTTTTTTTTTTTGGGAGGTAAACAGCTAATTTTTAATGTAAAAGAATGCATTTGTAGATGTTGGTGTAGTTTTACGATTTGGCCACAAGATGGCCATAGTCAAAAAGTCCTGGAAGCGTACGATCAGGCTTCCAGGACGCATTAGGAGGACGGGAAACTTTTTGTGAACCAGAAAAACAGCGGCCTCTGTTAAGAGGATGTCTGTTTTTTCTGCGGGGGGCTTCGATCAATGAATGGGATCTATAATCCCATTCATTGATCGCTGGGCTAACGGCCCGCGGGAGTGCACGCAGCCCAACTGGACGAGAATGTTCGTCCAGTTGGGCTTAAGTGGTTAAACTGCTGTTCAGGAAATGCTGTTGAAAACAAAGAAAACCCCAAGAATCCCCCATGAGGAGATGGACTGTCCCAAAACCTGTCAGTTATGTCAGATTTTAACAGTCTACTTTTTTCGCGATAGTGGTCCTTAGTTTTGTGGGTTGTTTTTTGGGTTTTTTTTTTTATAGATATACATATGCACAGAGGGGGGATGTTGGTTGCTTGGTAGTTGGTAACAGACGTTATTACCCACAAAGCAACAAGGCTCCCACAGTGTGATATCAGGACCTAGATCCTGACATCACATTGTGGGAGGTGTTTAACCACAATATTTGCCATGCAGATGTCCATTATGATCTATTTGAGAAAAGGTAAAGATTTCTCAATGGAAAAAGGGTATCAGCTACTGGATTGGGATGAAGTTCAATCCTTGATCACGGTTCCTATTTAAATCCTTTGCTATCAGCAAATACTGTTTCCTTGAAAGGGTGGTTGGTGTCGGCAACAATCTTTAAGTAGGTGGCACAAAGAAACAGCCATACCAATTACAAAAAAGAAATAGTATGCATCAGACCATGTCACCTTCTTCCACTGCTCCATAACCCAGCTCCAATGCTCATTGTGCTTGAAGTTATTTAGGCATTCGTCTGAATGTGGGCATCCTGAAATAAAGTTTTTCTCTACAGGCTTTGGGCGACATTCAGATTGCGGTGAAATTGGCTAGCATGGATCTTGGCTCTCATGAGCACCCAGTGGACAGGCAGTATCGACAGTTACAATGCTCATTTGAGACTTTAGAGAAAACAACGGATGAATTCCAGGTAAAATCTTAAAGTAAACCTTCAGACTAAAAATCTACTTAGCAGCACTGCAAAGGCTTGGGGTTTCTTTAACAGGTTCACAGCATCAGAACTTTGTTCTTCATACCCAAGCCTAATTTTTAGCTGCTTGGAAGCTAAGCTCCGCCCCATCAAAGAAAACTGCCTGGGCATTTTTCCCCTGATGCTGTGCAAAGCATGATGGGATTTCTGATGTTGTTGTTCTCGTTGCCTAGCAGCTGGGAGGGGTGATTAGGACGCAGGACAGTTGGAACTGTGTCTCATGCTCCCGTCACCTCCTTTCAACCAAAAAGATGGCTACCCCCATGAAATCACAAACATTTGCCTGTTCTTTTAAAACAGGATGGGTAAGAGATTATTTTACCTATCTTTTTTCATTAACATAACTAATATAACTTAACCTCCCTGCCGTTATGATTATTTGCAACGCACGGCCGCGGGAGGGGTTTTTTTATTTTTATTTTATTTTTAGCATGTAGCTAGCCTAGCACTAGCTACATGCTTCCCCCCCCCCCCCCCCCTCCCTTCGCTATCCCACCCACCCCTCCGATCCCCGCCAGCACAAATACCCAACAGGAAATCCCGTTTGTCAAATACACATAGTTTAACCACTTAGCGATAGGCGGTGGCTGGTCCCACCTGTGTTTCCATGAAAACGGCCGCTCGAGTTTCCTGTCAGTTCACGGAGCGGGGCTCCGTAAACAGCCTGCGAGCCTCCGATCGCGGCTCGCAGGCTAAATGTAACCACCCGGGGATGTAACTGTGACAGCAGCGCCGTAAAGGAGATCGGCGATCCCCGGCATCTGATTGGCCGGGGATAGGCTGAAGCCTATCTGAGGCGGTACAGGACGGATCGCTGTCCGTATCGCTGCCTATATTGAGAAGGGGAGGGAAGGAGAGGGAGGGGGGGGAATATCGATGCGGAGGGGGGCTTTGAGGCGCCCCCGCTAGGCACAACTAGGCGGCGATCAGACCCCCCAACAGGACATCTCCCTAGTGGGAAAAAGGGGGGGGGGGAGTCTGATCGCCCTGCCTGCCACCTGATCTGTGCTGGGGGCTGAAGAGCCCACCCAGCACAGATCATACAAAACAGCGCTGGTCCTCAAGTGGTTAAAAACATACAAACATGCTCTGTGTAAGAGGCCTAACTTATGGCAGAAATGATCATGTCAATTGTTGTTATGGACATTTCACCAAAACTTTAGTTGCCAGCTTGCAGAAGTGAGTGAAATAAAATGCTAATTAAAGCTTTGTCCCTTTTAAATGTATTAAAAAAAACTACCGGTATTATTTGAGAATCTCTATAAAATGAATACATTTTTAACCACTTCCCGACCGCCCAACGCACAGAGGCGGCCGGGAAGTGGACCCCGCAAGGACCGCCGCATGCACAGAGGCGGCGGTCCTTGTAGGGGCATGGGCGGCGCAATCGGCCGCCGGGGACTGGCTCCGCCCACCTCGCGCTGTAACCCGCCGGCCGTTCGGAAGCGCCGGCGGGTTACTAGCACCCGGATCGCCGCATACAAAGTGTATAATACACTTTGTAATGTATACAAAGTGTATTATACAGGCTGCCTCCTGCCCTGGTGGTCCCAGTGTCCGAGGGACCACCAGGGCAGGCTGCAGCCACGCTAGTCTGCACCCAAGCACACTGATTTCCCCCCCCCCCTGTCCCCTGATCGCCCACAGCACCCCTCAGACCCCCCCCCCCCCAGACCACTGTTTGCACCCAATCACCCCCCTAATCACCCATCAATCACTCCCTGTCACTATCTGTCAACGCTATTTTTTTATTTTTTTTAGTCCCTAAACTGCCCCCTGCTCCCTCCTGCTCCCCCTCAGATTCTCCCCAGACCCCCCCCTCCCCCCAGACACCTCCCCCCTGTGTACTGTATGCATCTATCACCTGTCAATCACCTGTCTATCACCCATCAATCACCCCCTGTCACTGCCACCCATCAATCAGCCCCTAACCTGCCCCTTGCGGGCAATCTGATCACCCACCCACACCAATAGATCGCCCGCAGATCCGACGTCAGATCACCTCCCAAGTGCAGTGTTTACATCCGTTCTCTACCCTAAACACCCACTAATTACCCATCAATCACCACCTGTCACTGTTACCCATCAGATCAGACCCTAATCTGCCCCTTGCGGGCACCCAATCACCCGCCTACACGCTCAGATTGCCCTCAGACCCCCCCTTATCAATTCGCCAGTGCAATATTTACATCTGTTCTTCCCTGTAATAACCCACTGATCACCTGTCAATCACCCATCAATCACCCCCTCTCACTGCCACCCATCAATCACCCCCTGTCACTGCCACCCATCAATCAGCCCCTAACCTGTCCCTTGCGGGCAATCTGATCACCCACCCACACCAATAGATCGCCCGCAGATCCGACGTCCGATCACCTCCCAAGTGCAGTGTTTACATCTGTTCTCTACCCTAAACACCCACTAATTACCCATCAATCACCCCCTGTCACTTCTACCTATCAGAATAGACCCCTATCTGCCACTAGGGCACTCAATCACCCGCCCACACCCTCAGAACACCCTCAGACCCCAGCCCTGATCACCTCGCCAGTGCATTGCTTGCATCTATTCCCCCCTCTAATCACACCTTGAGACACCCATCAATCACCTCCTGTCACCCCCTAGCACTCCTATCCATCAGATCAGGCCCAATACAACCTGTCATCTAAAAGGCCACCCTGCTTATGACCGGTTCCACAAAATTCGCCCCCTCATACACCACCTGTCATCAAAATTTGCAGATGCTTATACCCCTGAACAGTCATTTTGAGACATTTGGTTTCCAGACTACTCACGGTTTTGGGCCCGTAAAATGCCAGGGCGGTATAGGAACCCCACAAGTGACCCCATTTTAGAAAAAAAGACACCCCAAGGTATTCTGTTAGGTGTATGACAAGTTCATAGAAGATTTTATTTTTTGTCAAAAGTTAGCGGAAATTGATTTTTATTTTATTTTTTTTCACAAAGTGTCATTTTTCACTAACTTGTGACAAACAATAAAATCTTTTATGAACTCGCCATACACCTAACGGAATACGTTGGGGTGTCTTCTTTCTAAAATGGGGTCACTTGTGGGGTTCTTATACTGCCCTGGCATTTTAGGGGCCCTAAACCGTGAGGAGTAGTCTAGAAAACAAATGCCTCAAAATGACCTGTGAATAGGACGTTGGGCCCCTTAGCGCACCTAGGCTGCAAAAAAGTGTCACGTGGTACCGCCGTACTCAGGAAAAGTAGTATAATGTGTTTTGGGGTGTATTTTTACACATACCCATGCTGGGTGGGAGAAATCTCTCTGTAAATGGACAATTGTGAGTAAAAAAAATCAAACAATTGTCATTTACAGAGATATTTCTCCCACCCAGCATGGGTATGTGTAAAAATACACCCCAAAACACATTATACTACTTCTCCTGAGTACGGCAATACCATATGTGTGGCACTTTTTTACACCCTAAGTACGCTAGGGGGCCCAAAGTCCAATGAGTACCTTTAGGATTTCACAGGTCATTTTGCGACATTTGGTTTCAAGACTACTCCTCACGGTTTAGGGCCCCTAAAATGCCAGGGCAGTATAGGAACCCCACAAATGACCCCATTCTAGAAAGAAGACACCCAAAGGTATTCCGTTAGGAGTACGGTGAGTTCATAGAAGATTTTATTTTTTGTCACAAGTTAGTGGAAAATGACACTTTGTGAAAAAAAACAATTAAAATCAATTTCCGCTAACTTGTGACAAAAAAATAAAACCTTCTATGAACTCACCATACTCCTAACGGAATATCTTGGGGTGTCTTCTTTCTAAAATGGGGTCATTAATGGGGTTCCTATACTGCCCTGGCATTTTAGGGGCCCTAAACCGTGAGGAGTAGTCTTTAAACAAAAATGACCTGTGAAATCCTAAAGGTACTCATTGGACTTTGGGCCCCTTAGCGCAGTTAGAGTGCAAAAAAGTGCCACACATGTGGTATCACCGTACTCAGGAGAAGTAGTATAATGTGTTTTGGGGTGTATTTTTACACATACCCATGCTGAGTGGGAGAAATCTCTCTGTAAATGGACAATTGTGTGTAAAAAAAAATCAAACAATTGTCATTTACAGAGATATTTCTCCCACCCAGCATGGGTATGTGTAAAAATACACCCCAAAACACATTATACTACTTCTCCTGAGTATGGCAATACCACATGTGTGGCACTTTTTTGCAGCCTAACTGCGCTAAGGGGCCCAAAGTCCAATGAGCATCTTTAGGCTTTACAGGGGTGCTTACAATTTAGCCCCCCCCCAAAATGTCAGGACAGTAAACACACCCCACAAATGACCCCATTTTGGAAAGTAGACACTTCAAGGTATTGAGAGAGGAGCATAGTGAGTCCGTGGCAGATTTCTTTTTTTTTTTGTCGCAAGTTAGAAGAAATGTAAACTTTTTTTTTTTTTTGTCACAAAGTGTCATTTTCTGCTTACTTGTGACAAAAATAATATCTTCTATGAACTCACTATGCCTCTCAGTGAATACTTTGGGATGTCTTCTTTCCAAAATGGGGTCATTTGGGGGGTATTTATACTATCCTGGAATTCTAGCCCCTCATGAAACATGTCAGATGGTCAGAAAAGGCAGAGATGCTGGAAAATGGGAAAATTCACTTTTTGCACCATAGTTTGTAAACGCTATAACTTTTACCCAAACCAATAAATATAGGCTGAATGGGGTTTTTTTTTATATCAAAAACATGTTTGTCCACACTTTTCGCGCTGCATGTATACAGAAATTTTACTTTATTTGAAAAATGTCAACACAGAAAGTTTAAAAAATCATTTTTTTTGACAAAATTCATGTCTTTTTTGCTGAATATAATAAAAAGTAAAAATCGCAGCAGCAATCAAATAGCACCAAAAGAAAGCTTTATTAGTGACAAGAAAAGGAGCCAAAATTCATTTAGGTGGTAGGTTGTATGAGTGAGCAATAAACCGTGAAAGCTGCAGTGGTCTGAATGGAAAAAAAAGTGCCTGGTCCTTAAGGGGGGTAAAGCCCACGGTCCTCAAGTGGTTAAGATGAGGCCCATTATCTTTTTGGTGTGAAAATGTCAGTTGGTTGTTACAACTTTGTTTCCCAGAACGTCTCAGGACAGCAACCCTGAGACTTGTCTCCATCCAAACTACACTGGACAGGAACTAGATGAAAAAGATTTGCATAATTGGTTAGGCAGGAAGAACATATATAAACCCATCATGCTCTTACCCCCTCAGTTGTCTTCCTGTCCAACAGGACGCTAGATGTCGGGGAGGGCTGGCCACCCATGCTAGGTTGCAGGAGCCGCGGCTTGGATGATCCCCTGGGCTGCGCATGCTAGTTTGATGTGCGTGGGATCATGCTGCTCGCACGGCCTCCCTGAGATAGTCTGAGCGGAAAGGAAAGGAATCGGAAGCTCAGGAAGTCCCGCCCCAGGTCACGTGACCGGCGCCGCGCGTGACCCAACGCCGGAAGCAGGAAGTTCCTGGCCCGGCGTGCGTTCCACAGGAGCGAGGCTGCAGGGAAAGAGTCAGGAGGCGGCTGGCTCCGCAATCTGCGGCAATGGAAGCGCTTCTGGGAGCATTATTTTTGCCAAGGTAGGCATTTCTTGTATACGAAGGGGGCGGGCAAAAATGTTAGAGCTATTTAAGCTCGGCTGTAGTCACCCTTTGACTGTTGGTGACTATGGAGGCTGCCACTGGATCTTCCTCCCAGGGCTCTGTGGAGTCAAGCTCCATTCCCTCTCTGGTATGTGCACAATGTCAATTGCTACATATCTGATAGAGAGGTTTGTTTGGCTTTTTCTCAGGCTAATGGCTGGTATTTTGTTTGTATTTCAGCCTAAAGTGGATAAATCAGACTCTAAATCTGAATCCAGATCGGGATCAAGACAAGAGAGAGCTGATAAAATGGATAAGCCTGATAAGCCTGACAAATCTTTACCTCAGTCAAAAGCTTCACATAAATCAAAGAAATGTGCTGTTTGTGGCAATAACTTGTCATCTTCATCTAAAATATTGTGTCAGGAGTGTACAAAGAAGATAGTTAGAGATGAAACTCCCACTATGATGAAAGAACTGAAGGGTTGGATAAGATCTGAGATCTCATCTGCAGTGCAGACAATTAAGGAACCTGAGGTTTCTTCTAAATCAGATCCTATCTCAAATCTTCCTGTGGTGGTTCCCGCACCCCCATCTGTTACAGAAAGACCAGGTCCATCGGGGTCTGCCCCAGTAGAGGACATTACTTTAAAAAGGAAAAGGAGAGATGATGATTCAGCTGAATCGGACATGTCAGAAGGGGAGTTGGAAATTTCCTCGTTGGAGGATATTCCATCAGAAACGGGAAAATCGACAGATAAATCTGTTAAGAATCAAAAGTTTGCTTTTTCAACTGACTTTATGAAGGAGCTGTTAGAAGCTATGCACCAGGCTATGGGTATTACCATGGAACAAAAAACTTTGTCTCCCCTCGATCAAATGTATGAAACCCTTTCTGACCCTCAGATTGCTTTTATACCAGTACATAGTAGTCTTAAGGGGCTTATCAAAAAAGAATGGGATAATCCTGATGGCAGAGCATTTTGGCCAAAGGCATTGAATAAGATATATCCTTATAGTCCGGAAGACCAGAAGTTTGGGGGGTCAGCACCTAAGTTAGATCCGTCCCTGTCTAAAGTATCCAGAAGGTCAGATCTTCAATTTGAAGATTTTGGGAGCCTAAAGGACCCGATTGATAAGAAAATGGATAATATCTTAAGAAGGGCTTGGGAGGCAGCATCCTTGAACTTCAAACCTTCAATTGCCTCCACTGCAGTGGCAAGGTCGTTAAAGCTATGGTTGTTAGAGGTACAATCCCAGATTGCCTCTGGAATTTCCAGAGAAGAGATTTTGAATTTTTTTCCAAAGATTTTACATGCAACTAATTACTTATCTGATGCAGCAGATGACTCGGTAAGACTCACAGCAAGGACCACCGCCTTGGTCAACTCAGCCAGAAGGGGGATCTGGGTGAAGACCTGGCAAGGAGACACCTCATCTAAGTCAAAATTATGTAGTATTCCTTGTGAAGGAAGCTTGCTGTTTGGGTCAAAATTGGAGGAGACACTAGAAAGATCAGCTGACAGGAAAAAGAATTTTCCGTACAAAAGAAAAACTTTTCGCCCTAATCGTTCCTTTCGTGCCTCAGAAAAGACGGAACAGGCGAATAAAGGTTCCCAAAGAAGAAAGTGGATCCCTAATAGAACTCAGCGATCAAGAAATAACCCCCCTTATGCCTCCTCTGGACAACAGCCGAAGCAATGACGCCAGGATTCCAGTGGGGGGCAGGCTAGCCCACTACTACGAACAATGGCACACAGTCTTCAGAAACAGGTGGCTATTGGACATTGTCTTACAGGGATACAAAATAGTTTGTAGCCCCGACACCCTCCCAGTTCTTTATCACCCCCTCTCCAAGTATACCAGCTCAGGCCATGGCTCTCCAACACGAAGTGTCATCCTTATTGGAAAAAAGAGTCATCCGAAAAGTGCCAAGGTGTCAGGAAAGACTGGGATTCTACTCTCCTGTATTCCTCATAAAGAAGCCTCAGGGAAGTTACAGATTCATCCTAAACTTAAAAAGACTGAACAAAGTAGTGAGATACAGAAAATTCCGGATGGACAACATCCGTTCAGTGGTGAACCTCCTACAGGAAGAATGCTACTTGACATCATTGGATCTCAAAGATGCCTATCTTCACTTACCTATTCATCTAGAATCTCAACAGTTCCTGAGGTTCGCAGTGGTGTTACAAGGAGAGGTAAGGCACTTTCAGTTTGTTGCTTTACCTTTTGGTTTATCATCTGCTCCGTGGCTTTTCACTAAGGTGATGGCAGAGGTATTAGCTGGCCTTAGGCTTCAATCTATCCAAATCATGTCATATTTAGATGACCTGCTTATTTGGGGCCCTTCAGTGGATATTGTAAATCACCAATTGAATATCACTATAGACTTCCTTCAGACCCTGGGGTGGTTAATTAACTGGGAAAAATCAGCCTTGACTCCCTGCCAAAAGATGGAATTTTTGGGGTTTGAGATCTGTACAGTCAGCAAAAGACTTTTTCTGCCTGATAGAAAATCAACAATGTTGTTAAAGTCTGTTCTCTCTTTTCAGAATCTGAAGTCAATATCTCTGAGGAAGGCTATGGCATTATTGGGGACAATAACCTCTTCATTCCCAGCAGTGCAGTGGGGTCAACTTCACTCCAGAGTTCTACAGTCCTGGATTCTATCCAAATGGGACAAACGCATCTCCTCTCTGGACAGGAGACTCTTAGTTCCATGGAGCATCAAACAATCCTTACTCTGGTGGATCGAGCCTCAGAATCGCCGGAAGGGGAATCTTTGGGAGTTCCCAACACAGTGTGTCATAACAACAGATGCGAGTTCTTGGGGATGGGGAGCTCATCTGGACTCTCAGACAGCCCAGGGACAGTGGTCGGACAAATCTCGTCTTCAGTCCTCAAACAGCAGAGAGTTACAGGCAGTTTGGGAGTCTCTACAAGCTTTCAGTACTCAGATTCTACAAGCACATGTCACGATCCGTACAGACAACAGTACTGTGGTTGCTTACATAAACCATCAAGGGGGGACGAGGAGCAGATCGCTGCTACATCAGTCCGCAAAGATGCTGCACTGGGCAGAACGGAATGTACAGTCTTTGAAAGCGGTTCACCTGAAAGGAACCTTGAATTGCCTAGCGGATTATCTAAGCAGACGAAAGCTTTCACAGGACGAGTGGAGCCTCAACGACCGAGTGTTTCAACAGCTCACAGATCGGTGGGATGTACCTCAGGTGGATCTGTTCGCCAGGAAAATCAATGCAAAGTGCCGTCTCTTTTACTCCCTGTGTCCCGAAGACAGGCCCTGGGCCCTGGATGCATTCTCAATCAACTGGAGTCACCAAATAATGTACATGTTTCCCCCTATCCATTTGATATCGAAGGTGGTCAACAAGATTTATCGAGACAGAGCTCAAGGAATTCTAGTGGTCCCATATTGGCCCAAGAGACCATGGTTTGCGCTGCTACAGAGGTTAGCTTCAGATCATCTAATCCTTCCAGACCACTCGGACTTATTACTCCAGGGGCCAGCAGTTCACCCCAACTTGAACCTCCATCTTTCGGCCTGGAGCCTGAGTGGCGATTACTAAAGAATAAAGGTTTCTCTAACAGACTTTCAGAGACACTTATACAAAGCAGAAAGAAGGTTACACGTCAGATCTACTACAAAGCATGGAGAGTTTATAGTTCCTGGTGTGACACCAACGCCAGAGATTTGTCACAATCCAACTCAGTTTTAGAATTTCTTCAAAGTGGGTTTCAGAAGGGTTTAAGCATCAGTACCCTAAAAGTACAGGTGTCAGCTTTGAGTGTCTTCCTTGACAGGAGACTGGCTGAAGAAGAATATGTCATAAGATTTTTTAAGGCTTTAAAAAGACTTCGTCCTTCTGTTCAGAATAGAGTACCTCCTTGGGACCTAAACACAGTACTGCAGAGTTTATGTGATCCTCCTTTTGAGCCTTTGAAGGAAAGTTCAGATAAACATTTGTCACTCAAGACAGCGTTTCTCTTGGCGATAACATCAGCCAGAAGAGTGGGGGAATTACAGGCATTGTCCATCTTAGAGCCTTACTGTGTTGTATCAGATGACAGAATTACACTGAAGTTGGACCCAGCTTTCTTACCCAAGGTGGTGTCTAAATTCCACAGGTCGCAGGAGATATTCCTTCCTTCTTTTTGCAATAATCCAGCAAACCAAAAGGAGGAAAGATTGCATCATCTGGATGTCAGAAGATGTGTTATGGAGTATATGCAACGCACTAGTTCTTGGAGACATTCGAATGCCCTGTTGGTACTATTTGCAGGGAAGTTCAGAGGTAAACAGGCGTCTAAAGCAACTATAGCCAGATGGATAAAACAGGCTATTTATCTCGCTTATGCCCAACAAGGAAAGCAACTTTCAGCTAAAGTGAAAGCTCACTCAACCAGAGCAGTGTCAACTTCCTGGGCAGAGAGGGCAGGAGCATCGGTTGAGCAAATCTGCAAGGCAGCCACCTGGTCTAGTCACAACACATTTGTGAAACACTATAGGCTTGATGTCTTATCTAGTGCCGATTTAAGTTTCGGTAGAAAGGTGTTGCAGGCTGTAGTCCCTCCCTAATATTTATCTTTTATATCATCTCAGGGTTGCTGTCCTGAGACGTTCTGGGAAAGACCAAAATTACTTACGGTAATGTCTTTTCCAGAAGTCGGAAGGACAGCACCCTTACTACCCACCGCTGTTTTCTATTAAAATGTATTTGAAGCATCATTATGTGTGGAGTCTTTTTTACCAACTGAGGGGGTAAGAGCATGATGGGTTTATATATGTTCTTCCTGCCTAACCAATTATGCAAATCTTTTTCATCTAGTTCCTGTCCAGTGTAGTTTGGATGGAGACAAGTCTCAGGGTTGCTGTCCTTCCGACTTCTGGAAAAGACATTACCGTAAGTAATTTTGGTCTTTTTACATCTTTAATTTCTGAACAGCTTATTGACCGCTACTTGCAAAGTACACATGGTCCAACTCACAAGGATTATACCATGACCTTGACGCATGTTTTCCGGATAAAGAAGGAAGACGAGGAGGAAAAATTCCGGACTGACCTAACAAACAGGTTTTTACTGCAAGAAATACAGCTATATAAGACACAAGGTCTAAACTCATCTTCTGGATAGGGAACCGAAATAAGAATAAATGTATTGGTTGAGGGGGTGGGGGCATGGGTTGGGTTTGAGCATATTAAAACCACACACACACACACACACACACACACACACACACACACACACACACACACACACACACACACACACACACACACACACACACACACACACACACACACACACACACACACACACACACACACACACACACACACACACACACACACACACACACACACACACACACACACACACACACACCAGAGTGATCATTCAGGTTGGAGTGAGTATATGAGGTCTCCCACAATTACCCTTGTTCTTGATTGATAAACACACCTCCATATCCGCTGGAATGTAATGACTGATGTGTCAGTTTCTTAATATAACAGAGACAAACTGATCCAACGTGCATACAGACTGTTTCGGATTGGTTGATCCTCCTCAGTGCATGGTATGGATTAATATGGCTCCATGGGGTAGGACTTGAAATACCCATATTTATAGATTGCCCAGCAAGGTCATGGTTAACCAAAACTCCTAGGAGTGTGTAAGGGGATGAAAGAAATCAAAAAGCCTCCTCCCTAAAATGCTATTCAAAACAAAATTTTAGTAAAGTATTTAGAAGGTTATATTTATAGACACTGAGGACACACACCACTCTCTCTTTAAAATGTCTTTGAAGGCTCAGAGCGGACTTTCAGCAGCATGAAAGTACAGGTAGTCCCCAACTTACGAACGGCCCGCCAATACGAAAAGTATGGATTCTGTGTTTCCATGGGAACAAGTAGAAAAAATATTTTTTTTGGGGGGGGGGGGGGGGACTTGTAGTTTTTGAGAAAATTAATTTTAAAAAAAAACAAAAAACATGGTTTTAAACTTGGGACAGAGATGGCACAATGTTCCAACTTAAGAACAGATTCAGGTTAATAATGAAACTACAGTCCCTATCTCGTTTGTTAACCGGCACTGCCTGTATTATAAAACAAACCAGTGCCTTTCAATTATTAATGCCATCTTTGCCCCTGTGTGTGCTTTGGTATATGGTTTTCTTTAGTTAGGTTTGAAGAGGTGCCATATTCCTTCCATTTTGACATAAGGAATTGAATGGTACCCATGTATAACTGAGTCCTCTATATTTGTCCACAACTTTTGTTACAGAGAGGCTCCCTGGTCCTCAGGTTGCTTGAGGGATGAATACTTTTGTAGGAAACTGTAATGTTGTATTTGGGAAATAATTGACAGTCGGAAAAAATATATCAGCCTATACAACATGCTTGTTTTTGAACTAGTGTATTTCTTTTAATTAATATTCTTTCAGACTCCTACAAAGAGATTTGTGTATAATTTGTGTTACCTGCAACATGTGCGCGTGTATTACAAAAGAGATGCAGTAACTGGGCGTGAATGGAACATGGGGATGAGCAAGCAAAGTATGGCAAGAAGCTAAACTGTACCTGCTTGTGTCTGAGGAAGGGCCACGGCAGAGTGGGAAAATGTACCTGTACAGATGCCTCTTGCCGTAATGCTGCACTTCATCTTCTCAACACTTCCTTCTTCACAGTGTAAGTTCTAGCTGCGAAGGAGGAATATTCGGCGGATGGAGTGCAGCATGGGACACTGCAGCAAGAGGTGGTCATACGGGTAAATTAGCCTTCTCTGCTGCTGCCCCCTGCACATACATGAGTGCGTACAGTTCCGCTTCTCAAACGAAACTATGCTCACTCGTCCCTAATAGAAGATTACAAAAGGTGCATTATGCAATTGTAATATGATTGTATTCTTCTCCAAAAAAGGATGCTTTTGTGGCATGGTTCCCGTATGTCTAATTGGGTTGGTATCCTCAGTCAAGGCCTGCGAATAGCTCCCAAAGAAGCCCCAGTAACAGGCTATATGGTAAGCGACAATTGGATGCATACTACTTTGGAGAGGTGCCAGTCTGTTAGTCAACCATCCACAATCTGTACTGAACTTGGTTGCTTGACTCCTCTTTCTTTTCACATCTCTTCTGCTGCTTCTCTCTATCAAGCTCTTTATTGACTGCCAATGAACCAGAGGAGCCACTTCAAACTCTAACCTACAATGCTCTCTCTCCCCCTACATCTCCTCACTAGTTTCCAGATCCCAACCGCAAACTCCGCTCTGCTTATGACCACCTTCTGTGCTGATCTAGAATCACCCCCTCACATTCATGTATACAAGATTTCTTACCCCTCCTCTGGAATCCTCTTTCAAAACATCTGCCACTTTCCACCCTTTGAAACCTTTTAAAGTGTACCCGAGCTGAGACTACATACTTTAAAGAGGATCTGTAACGTCAAAAGATCCCCTGGGGGGTACTCACCTCGGGTGGGGGAAGCCTCCGGATCCTAATGAGGCTTCCCACGCCGTCCTCCGTCCCTCAGGGGTCTCGCTGCAGCCCTCTGAGAAAGATGACGTCAATATTTACGTTCCTGGCTCCTGCGCAGGCGTTCTGACGGCTATCGGCTCCGAACTACACGGAAATACCCGTTCGCCGTCGGGTCTGCTCTACTGCGCAGGCTCAAGTTTCCGGCGCCTGCGCAGTAGAGCGGACCCGACTGAGATCGGGTATTTCCGTGTAGTTCGGAGCCGAGAGCAGCCACAGCGCCCCCGCTGGAGCCTGCAAAGGTAAATATTGAACTGACAGTCGGGTCTGCCGCCGGCTGTTCGGAGGGCTGCAGCGAGACCCCCGTGGGACAGAGGACGGCGTGGGAAGCCTCATTAGGATCCGGAGGCTTCCCCCACCCGAGGTGAGTACCCCCCAGGGGATCTTTTTGATGTTACAGAGTCTCTTTAACCAGCTGAGCGGTCTGGACGAGCTCAGCTCGTCCAACACCGCCAGCGGCTGCCGCTCAGGCCCTGCTGGGCCGATTTTAATGAAATAAAAAGCAGCACACGCAGCCGGCACTTTGCCAGCCGCGTGTGCTGCCTGATCGCCGCCGCTCTGCGGCGATTCGCCGCGAGCAGCGGCGAAAGAGGGCCCCCCTAGCCGCCTGAGCCCTGCGCAGCCGGAACAAAAAGTTCCGGCCAGCGCTAAGGGCTGGATCGGAGGCGGCTGACGTCAGGACGTCGGCTGACGTCGATGACGTCACTCCGCTCGTCGCTATGGCGACGATATAAGCAAAACAAGGAAGGCCGCTCATTGCGGCCTTCCTTGTTTATTCTGGGCGCCGGAGGCGATCGGAAGATCGCCTCCGGAGCGCCCTCTAGTGGGCTTTCATGCAGCCAACTTTCAGTTGGCTGCATGAAATAGTTTTTTTTTTATTTAAAAAAAACCCTCCCGCAGCCACCCTGGCGATTTAATCAGAACGCCAGGGTGGTTAAGAGAGGGAAGCCTCAGAATCCTATTGAGGCTTTCCTCGCTACACCGTGGTTCCCCGTTGCTGAGCGCGGCCCTGGAAGAGGAGCTTCCCAGCCCCTATGTGAAGCGGGGCCGTACTAAGCAACGGGGGGGGGGGGGCGGCTTGCGACAACCGTGGGAAGCCTTAAAGGGGATCCAAGCAGCTCTTGGCTTTAAATAGCTGCAAGGGCTGCCATTGTTCAGAAGCTCAACCCCTGCTGTTTTACAAGTGCTGTTATCCAGGCTAGGTGTGACATTCTTCAACTGTAACTGATGTTTTCTGTTTGAAGTACAATGGGGGTTTGTTTGTGGTCAATTAAGTCTAAAGAGGTAATTTCTTATCTGTTTTCACCATCTCCTGCTCAGGGACCGCAGACAGACAAAGTGGCTAATTTAACTCTTAGATGTAAAAAAATGAGGTAAAATTAAAGTTTTTTTTTATAATAAACCACATTTTTAGAATGCATTTTTTATTTGCTATAGAGCTGCCCTGGGTGTTAAAAATGATGCTCGGTTCACTTTAATAGGATCCTGATGCTTCCCGCTCTTCATAGTAAGAATCAGATTTTGAATCCGAGTTTCGGATTGGGTTCGCTTAAACTCTTCTTCAAAGCTCAGTATTTCTGACAAGCTTACATTCTAACATGAGACATTCCACATTAACCTCTGCCTCTCTTGGAAATTGCTATGTAAAGGTGACACTCAAAAAAAAAAAAAATAGAATCTTGTGCAAAAGTCTATTTTAGTAATTCAACATAAAAGGATAAACTAATATATGAAAAAGACACATTACATACAAAGCTAGATATTTTAATCCTTTATTTGTTATAATTTTGATGATTATGTCTTACAGCTTATGAGAATCCCAAAATCAAAATCTCAGACCATTAGAATATTGTGAAAATGTTCCATATTCTAGGCTCAGTGTCATACTTTAATCAGCTAATTAATCCAAAACACCTGCAAAGGGTTCCTATTTTATATATTAGTTTCACCTTTTAAGTTGAATTACTAAAAGAAAAGGACTTTTGCACGATATTCTAATTTTTCGAGTTTCACCTGTATTTTGATCATCATGTTACATTTGTCACTGTAATTAGTGTCTACTGAGTCTGTATTATGTGTGTATTTTGTGTATACCATTGTCATTATTACAGTATGTACCCCATGTATGTTTCTTACTCTGTACAGTGCCATGGAATCAGAGGCGGGACAAGGTCCTCCAGCACCCAAGGCTGAGACACCAAAGTGCGCCCCTCCATCCCTGCCACCCCAGCCATCACACACTGATTGCTATTAGACTAAGAGGGCCACAGGGCCCACAACCTCCCCAACACCTTAATATCTAGTTATCTGGCTTGCAGTCACTGCTATGTATCCCCTTTTCCTATTTCTTTCTGCTTCAAACACAATTAGGAATGACAGCTGAATGAATTGTGCGCCCCCTCCTACACTGCTCCCTGAGGCTGGAGCCTCTCCAGCCTATGCCTCGGCCCGGCCCTGCATGGAATATGTTGGTGCTTTTTAAATCAATCATAATAATGCACTAATAATATGCCATTATTAAATGCTGAAGTACCATGGGTTATACAGTTTTGTTTTTTGTTATTCTTACTAAGCAGTAAACTCATTTGATTAATTGGATCTCCTTTCTTCTCAGTTTGGCAAAGGAATTTATTTTGCCGATGTCTCATCAAAGAGTGCCAACTACTGCTTCACAACACGAGATAAGAATGTAGGCCTTCTTCTGCTGTCTGAGGTAATCTGTTGCTCAGTTGAATTATGATTTTTTTTTCCCATTGTATATTTCAGTAATATAACAGAATAAAATTGTCCAATTATAACAAATAGGGATGATAAGATACTATTTGAATTTAACCAAATTTTATATTTTATGTATACAGCTTGGAATTTTAGAAGTGCACCAATCAGGATCATCAGCGACTGCATTTGATTGGTCTGTTACCAAGATACATATATTAGCATAGATGTTACAGACTTAGGCCACATACAGACATCAGACCATAGTCTTTGGAAAATGAAAGATCACAGACCAATCTTACCACCCTTCCTGTAGTATAAGAGCCATACTCTACACAGTCTTTTCTATGGAGCTGAACTCCACATCAGAAAAAAATCATTGCAAGATGCTGCACACACAGATGCTGTACAGACACAAAAGATCAGTATCTGCAAAAGATCTGTTCCTGCCAAAAATCCATTCCTGCAAATTGCAATGATAGTCTATGAGATCTGCAGATCATCATACACACATGATTTAACTGACATTCATCTGCAGATCAGATCCACCAGGGTGGATTTTCAGATCTGCAGATCTGCAGATGAATGTCAGTTAAATCATGTGTGTATGATGATCTGCAGATCTCATAGACTATCATTGCAATTTGCAGGAATGGATTTTTGGCAGGAACAGATCTTTTGTGTCTGTACAGCATCTGTGTGTGCAGCATCTTGCAATGATTTTTTTCTTATGTGGAGTTCAGCTCCATAGAAAAGACTGTGTAGAGTATGGCTCTTATACTACAGGAAGGGTGGTAAGATTGGTCTGTGATCTTTCATTTTCCTAAGACTATGGTCTGATGTCTGTATGTGGCCTTAGGATCAGCTCAAAATTGTTAGGATCCCATTTTATATTTTGAAAGTCAGATCGTCCTGCAGGAGTATATTTGAAATCGGCGCCGGTGGACTTGGGCGCAGGATACAGCCGGTATATGGCTGATCCTGCTTCTGCACAAGTCCGGGCCGTTTTAATTGCCCCTCCAGGCCGCCATGGATGGTAGGGAATGAAATAATTTGGCTTCCAGCTATTGCTGGAGGCAGAATCATTGTGATTTTAAGCAACCTCGGCTCCGTCTTCTGACGGCGCCGACGTTACTCACTAAGCGCCGCTATAGACTGATTCCCATTAAAAGTCTATGGCGGCGCTGGCTGCGCCCAAATCTAGCAGCACCGAAAAGCACTGCTCCGTCCTGCAGTGTGCAGGAGGCAAGAGATGTGGGTGGGGGTTAACTCTCCTAAGCCCCACCGCCTCTCTTCAGATATATTCTCTGCTGCGTTCCACCTTCTTGCACTTCCCCCTTCTAAACTGGAACGTACACTCTGAAAGTGGAAGTGTAGGAAGATGGAACGCAGCATGAAGCTCATCAGAAGGGAGGCGGTGACTTAGTTAACCTCCGTATACACAGCCCCCTTCACATTGCAGGATGATCTCACATTTGGAAAGAACGTTGGTGCTCATCCCTGTTCTTGACCTCTCAGCTTTACTTTTTTGTAATTCCAGTTAACATAATGCTTTTCCATAAGCTAAATAATCATCATATTGAGAATTGATAGCATCTTTGGGTCTTTACCAGATGCAAAAAAGGAAATATTTGAAAGTTATTGAAACAGTTTTGACTAGTATGGAAAATGATTACTGCGCCAGTAACCACAATAGACCGATATTGATCAGTAAAGATGGATGATCAATGAGATGCAACTTTTTTTTCCAAGTTGATGCAAATTTTTATGCAAATATATGCAGTTTGAAAAAAAATGGACCAATCATTTTAAACCTGGGTTTAATTGGTCCATTTTCAAACTGCATATATTTGCATAAAAATCACATCAATTTGGAAAAAATATGCATCTCATTCATCATCCCTAGTGATCAGCTGTGCTCTGCCCCTTCCTAGCTGCTAGCACATTGTTCCTCAAACATGTCCTTGTGACTCCATAACAGGTGAGGTTGCTGGCAATATATGCACTATGCACAGGTGGGGTAATTGTCTCAGCTACATGGAATCTACCTAGCTGAGTCACTAATTACCCCAGCTGTGCATAGGTGAGGTTCCCTGCAAAACATGCACTGTTGGCGAGTCACGAGGACAGGTTTGAGAAACACGCACATAGTAATGGCCTTGCCACAGCAAGAATGGATGCAGGTACATGTGCAAACAGGGCCGTTACTTGGGCAGGGCGACCGCCCTTGGTGCAGACCGGCAAGTAGAAGAAGGGGGGTGCAGGCAGAAGGATATAACCGCTAGGGAGCTGGTGACGTGCGTTGCAGCCAAATGGAAGATTACCAGCGCGATCACCTTCCCTGACTCCTCCTGGGCTGCCTGCATCAGACGTCAAGTCATCATCACGTCACCACCACGTAATGACACCTGATGTCCTGTAGCAGTACTGCAGGCTGTCAGTGCGTGCTGCCCATGGAGGAGTCTGGTTTCTGGGCTCTGTTCGCCTGTGTGTTTTCCTGGATGAGTGGCTGGTGGTCACTAGTAAGTAGGCAGATCTACTCGTGACATGTGGCTGTGTAACTGTCCCTAAAGAGTAGGGTTCGCAAGTCCACGGGGGTGGGGGGAAAAGGGGTGCAATTTTTACACCCTCGCCCTGGGTGCTATTAAGCCTAGAAACTGTCCTGTTTACAAATATGTCTTGCGCGCACACACGCACGCGCGCACACACACACACACACTAAATTGGTGATAAATTGTTCTCTGATGAATAATACTGTTATAATCAGTGATTTGTAACCATTTTAAGACATACTGGATTCCATGCAGGTTTTAGAAAACACTTTGCCTCCACAGACTGTATGCTGTGTAGTGTGTACCCATTAAGCCAGCTGTAATATCTTTGCATTCTTCAATGAAAGTTTATGATGTGACCTGCTGATCAGGTCTGGTTATTTGCTATCCTGTTCCCGTGATCCTTGTCACAGACATGAACAGGTAAGTTCACAGTGGGATGTTGTAGTGAAACAACGGAGGCATTCTAATGCAGAAAGATACTTCAGTGGTAAGTCTATGCGAATATTCAGAGTGATAGCGATCGAATCCTATGTAGTACAATATCCTTGCAGTGAGTTAACACAAAATGTACACGTTAACAGTGGCAGTGCAGCATGCTTTTTAACCACTTTCCGACCGCGCACTCATAACGCGCGTCGGCAAAGTGGCAGCTGCAGGACCAGCGACGCAGTATTGCGTCGCCAGCTGCAGGCTGATTAATCAGGAAGCAGCCGCTCGTGCGAGCGGCTGCTTCCTGTCAATTCACGGCGGGGGGCTCCGTGAATAGCCTGCGGGCCGCCAATGGCGGCTCGCAGGCTAAATGTAAACACAAGCGGAAATAATCCGCTTTGTTTACATTTGTACGGCGCTGCTGCGCAGCAGCGCCGTAAGGCAGATCGGCGATCCCCGGCCAATCAGCGGCCGGGGATCGCCGCCATGTGACAGGGGACGTCCTGTCACTGGCTGCACAGGACGGATAGCGTCCTGTGCAGCCTGGAACACCAGGGGGGCCAGGTAGGAGAGGGAGGGGGAGGATTTCGCTGCGGAGGGGGGCTTTGAGGTGCCCCCCCCCCCCCCCGCAACACCCGCAGGCAGGAGCGATCAGACCCCCCCAGCACATCATCCCCCTAGTGGGGAAAAAAGGGGGGCGGTCTTGTCGCTCTGCCTGCACGCTGATCTGTGCTGGGGGCTGGAGAGCCCACCCAGCACAGATCAGCAACAACAGCGCTGGTCGTTAAGGGGGGGGGTAAAGGGTGGGTCCTCAAGTGGTTAATGACTGTATGCGAGACAACTTTCATATAACACGCGGTGCAAATTTTCTGTGCTACTACTGTGAACTTACCCTCTAGCTTTTACACACAAATGTTTAGCAGGGAGTGGAGTGTTGAAAAAGGCTAGACCAATTAAGAGTCTGCTATTAAAGGGGAACGGAAGAGAGCTATATGGAGGCTGTCATGTGTATTTCCTTTTAATCAATACCAGTTGCCTGGCAGCCCTGCAGGTCTATTTCTCTGCAGTAGTATCTGAATAAAACCAGAAACATGCATGCAGCTAGTCTTGTCAGATCAGACTTATAAGTCTGAACCACTGAAACACCTGATCTGCTGAATGCTTGTCCAGGGGCTATGGTTAATAGTATTAGAGGCAGAGGATCAGCAGGGCTGCCAGGCAACTGGTATTGCTTAAAAGGAAATAAACATGACAGCCTCCATATACCTCTCTCTTCAGTTCCCCTTTAAGCGATTAGGAATTACACTTACCTGGGTAGCATCAGATGAGTTTTGTGATTTAGTGGCAGTTTAACCTTCTTTCCTGTTATCCCGAGCTCAGCTCGGGATAACCTGCGCAGAAGGATTTCTCTGGCCCTGCTGGGCCGATTTTTCAATTTATTTTTTTTTCTTTTTACTTCAAGCAGCTAGCACTTTGCTAGCTGCGTGCATATTCCGATCGCCGCCGCCCCCCCCCCCCCCCCCTCTCTCCAGACCCTTTGCGCAGCTTGGCCAATCAGTGCCAGGCAGCGCTGAGGGGTGGATTGGGATTCCCTCTGACGTCCCAACATCATCCCGCCCGGTCGCCGTGGCGACCGGGGAATCCCAGCAGGAAATACCGTTCTGAACGGGATTTCCTGCTTACTCTGATCGCCGAAGACCATCGGAGTGGGTAAGGGGATGCTGCTTGTCAGCAGCTATCATGTAGCAAGCCCTGGGCTCGCTACAGGATTTAAAAAAAAAAAAAAATTAAAGAGTGCTGCGCTGCCCCCTTGCCGTCAGAATTGGAACGGCAAGGGGGTTAAGAGCTTTGCACGCAACATTCACAAGTTTGTTTAAAGGGACCCTGAGAACTTGTTAAAATGAAATAGTGACTTACCTGGGGCTTCCTCCAGCCCACAGTAGGCCGCAAGGTCCCCCAGCATCCTTCTGGCTCCCCTCCCGGTCCCAGTTGGCAGCTCTGTTTTATGGGTTGCCTTCAGGCTGAAGTAGTCAGGCCTGCTTCCCGCTTTGCTGATATGTGTAATCACGCCGGGAGAGGAGCCAGGAGTACCTTGCGGCCTACATTGGGCTACAGGAAGCCCTAGGTAAGTCACCATTTCATTTTAACAAATGCTCAAGATCCCTTTTAAAGGACAACTGAAGTGAGAAGCATATGGAGAGTGCCATATGCATTTCCTTTTAAACAATACCAGTTGCCTGGCAGCCCTGCTCATTTATTTGGCTGCAGTAGTGTTTGAATAACACCAGAAACAAGCATGCAGCTAATCTTGTCAGAAACACCTGATCTGCTGCATGCTTGTTCAGGGGCTATGGTTAAAAGTATTAGAGGCAGAGGATGAGCAGCTTAGCCAAGGCAACTGGTATTGTTTAAAAGGAAAGAAATATGGCAGCCTCCATATCCTTCTCACTTCGGTTGTCCTTTAAATACAGGACAACCTGAGTTTGCACTGTGGGTGCCCTGCTTTAGACAGCAAACCAGACAGCTGCTAATTTCCTAAGGTTTAAGCATCCCCACTATGTTCCAATACCAGCTGACCCATTATGATATGTGCACTGGAGACCAGAGATATGTTAGTAAACCAGGTCTTGTTTTTCTCTGTTAGGTTGCTCTTGGTGAATGGAGTGAGCTTCGTGATGCAGATTATGAGGCTCAGAAGAAATTGAAAGGAAAACAAAGCATCAAAGGTCTTGGTCGTAGTATTCCAGACCCGCAAAATTCTGTTAAACAGTAGGTAGTATAAACTCAAAGTCTACTTATTTTTTGTCTTTATTCAGCATGAATTGTAATGTTTTCTCTGTATATCTTACAGTGAAGAAACCCTGGTTCCACTGGGCCCCCTTGTTGACATAGGTCTCCAGAATAAGGAAAGCTATTCACTAAATTACAATGAGTATATTGTATATGACCCTTGCCAGGTCCGGATGAAATATCTGCTGCAAGTTCAGTTCAACTATGAATCTTTGTGGTAACAGAAGCATTGTTGGAAGAAGCACCAAATAATTATAGCTGATTAGAGTAGGGTAACATATGTGACTTTTAGTACTTTGCTAGCCAAACACAATTAAACTTCATAATTTACAATAGTGTGCAATTCAGGGAGGATAAGTTTATGCTTTGGATCAGTTATCTGTTTATGTTCAAAGTCCCCTCCCCGTCATTTCTTATAATGTACCTGTCAAATCAATACTATTGCTGGTACTAAAGTGCCTTCATTATTGCAGTGTTCTGTCTTAGTATAGTACATAGTTATTGTTAGCTGTTCATATTCCATTTGTACACTTTCCATCTTGAACATATGTAACATCCAGCTGTACTCAATGCTCTGATTCACTTTTATATTAAGATCTATTACTCTGCTGCAAGGGGGAGAGGATAAACTAGAAAAAAGTCTTGAGCCCTCACTCTTGGTACCAAAGCCATGGACTATACAAGTGTTTGCAAATCTTTCTGAATGTTATGACTTTTGTACTGATACATTCAAAATATAAGCTGGCAAAATGTTTTGCATTTGGAACACATGAAGGAAGAGGTGGAATTGAACACCCAGTGTAGATATCTAACTGACCATGTTAGTTGAATAAAATTATATTTGTAGATAATTGCTATGTGTTTGATTGCTGTGGGTTTATTGGTCTGGAAAGTAAAATGCACAATCTAAATGTGGGGTTTTGGGTGCTGCAATTGTCAATACACTTGTACAATTAAGGTGAGAAGTGCCTCTCGATAAAAAAAAAAGAGAAAAATATTTAACACCGATACTGAGAGATTAGACATTTCTCTATAACTAGAAAACTTGAGCATCCTCCACTGTAGAAAACAGACTAGTTAGTTTTTCCTTATATAGCTTTGTAGCACATTCAACCATCAGATTCCAATCAGGTCAGATCGGACAGGAATCTGATGTGTGCCACAAACTAGGAACAGATTTCAAAATGAAATCATTGAAAATTAGATGGTTTTGCACCATTCGATCCAATGCAACGCTAACGGCTATCAATCTGCTGCCAGCAGCTGATAGACCTAGATTTTTCATCCAGACCGATCGATCGAAATCAGTCGATTAATCATGCTTCCTGCTCCATCAATTAATACCAGATTCGATCAGAGTGGTTGAATTGTCCGTGTATCGATGGCAGAAATCGACGAGTGTATAGACCCCTTTAGTACTAATGTGTCTTGCTTCAAAGGGCAACTCTCCTACTGCCAATGATGGAACTAAAGGTATTTGCCTCTTCTGGGTAAAAATGGGCAGACAGGGTGCACAAGGATCATCGTTAGCAGGAGGTCTTGCACAAATTAAGCTTTGTATCTTCATCAGCAGCAGAACTGACACTAGCAGTAGCTGAGGCTAGATGGTTAAACATTGTAGTTTCTTGTGGCTTTTTATACACATTTGGTAGTGAAGGAATGTTCTGGGCTGTTTTCCATTGTTTGTTCTTCATGCTAGCTAGACAATGCAATTTAATCCTAGAGAATTCTGTTTCTGACTATGTAGTAACAGTATTTAGACAAAGTCTCTACACATAGCTAGGCCTATAAAGAAATGGTGTGGAAAGTTTGCTGATCTGCACAAAGCCCAGAACTTATGGAACAAATGAATAGAAATTGTAAGCCAGGACCCATCGTGGCTGCATAATCTCATATGCTCTTGTCTGAAGGATCACAAATCCTTACAGCATTGTTCTAAAATCTACTAGAAATCCTTTGTGGTGTGAAAGCTGTTGTAGTAAAGGTGGTAAGAGAAACCGCTTATTACAGTTTTTAAATTTGATTGTTCAATAAAAGCGGCCATGGTGTCTGAGTTTTTCTCTGTGGAAATTTTGTATATGGACCGTACGCATGCTCACTGTGTGAAACTGCAACCTTAGCTGGTCCATCCAGAGGCTTTCCACTACTTTGCCAAGTATAGGTTTTTAAATGTATTGCAGCCTTACAGGTTTGCTTTAACCACTTCATTACCAGCAGTCTCTGGCCTAAGGACCAGAGACTGCTGGTACAAAAACCAGTTGAGGACACACTGCACGGACCTGCCGCTACCACTACTCTTTCATTGCTGAAGCTCACTAGCTCTGCTGTTGCTATAACAGCAGAGCTCTGTGAGCCTTTCAGGAGCAGATTTCATTGGCTTCTGACCCTTTGATCAATGTGAGCCAATGAGGTTGGCTCTTGACCCATGATCACTGTAAGCCAATGACAATCTGCTCCTGATCAGCTCACGGAGCTCTGCTGTCATACCGACAGCAGGACAGGTGAGCGGCTGGTCCGTGCGGAATGTGGAAATTAAAATCTACACCCTGGCAGGCTTAGGCGGACATAAATAGGGCATAGTTTTCCACTACACTAGTCTGCAAGAGGTTAAATTTAAAAAAAGGCTCAATTATCCCCTCTATTTGCAATCTACATGCTACCACTTGGTACAATTATCCAACAACATGGCCTGACGTACCACTATGCTGATGACAAGCAGCTATACTTGTCCTTCAAACCTGGTGGAACAGGCCCTACTCCAAAAATTAATTCTTGCTTATCTGAGCGACAAGATTGGATGAATGACAACTGGTTGAAACTGAATGCTAACAAAACTGAGGTCCTTGTTGTCCAAGGCCAGTGCTTGGCATCAAAACAGCTCTATTTTAAATCCACACCAATCAAGATTGGGATTTCAGACAGACAGCTCCGACCTTGTGAGCAGCCTTGGTGTGCTAATCGATGGGGAATGGAGCTTCAGAAACCAAATCTCGGATGAAGTCAAATATTTCTACTTTCATCTGAGGAGCATTGCAAAAATTAAACATCTCGTTCCCCCAGACAATCTTCCAACCTTAGTTCATGCCTTCATCACCTCGCAGCTGTACTACTGCAATGCCCTCTATGCAGACCTCTCAAACCAGGACCCGTACCGCCTGCAATTAGTACATAATGCTGTTGCCAGATTGCTAACAAACCAACCTCACTACTGTCATATTACACAGATTCTACACTCACTGCACTGGCTACCTGTAAAATGGAGAATACTCTTCAAGATTCTTGACATTCAAATCCCTACACAATTTGTGCCCTGGATACATGAAGGACTTGATAAAACTGCACCACACCTCTCACAACCTTAGATCAGCAGGATCCATAAACTTGGTCACTCCTAAAGTGCACTGCAAAACCTTTGGAGCCAGAGCTTTCTGCCATGCTGCCCCAACCCTTTGGAATTCCCTGCCACACCCAGTAAAGATAGCCCCATCCCTGGAGTTATTCATATCCAGACTGAAAAGCCACCTGTTTAGCCCGGCATTTGCATACTTCTAGAATTCTTCTGTACCACAATTTACCAATCAACCAATTACTGGTCTGAGCCATGCTTATGTGCTTTGGGTCCTACGGTAGAAAAGCGCTTTATAAATGTTTGTTGTATTGTGTTTACTTATATCGAATGTTATATTTTGTTTTGTTTTGTTTTAAGCCCTAGTTCACCTCTTTATTTTTAATGCATTTATGAGCAAACCTATTAATCGAAAAAGTGCACTTAAAAGTAAATTGGAACAAGTGAGAAACGCATAGAACATGAATGGGTTTTTAATGCTTTTTGTCTCCACAGATTGCTATACAGAACTAAAAGTTTTGAGCATTTCTCTAACAACAACAAAAATTTTCACAGAGTTTTAGTTAGGGATTTCTACAAAATGCCATTCATATGTAGAGAGAGATGAAGGCTGGGTTATTAAAGGGAACCAGAGAGGAATGGGGGGTTGAAAAAAGAAAATGATTTTATACATACCTGGGGCTTCTTCCAGCTCCATAAGCCTGAATCGCTCCCACGCCGCCGTCCTCAGCTTCCTGGATCCGCCGGTACCGGGCCCGTCACTTCCGGCGGACGCAGCCAATTGTCCGCATCACAGGGGCTCCCTCCATACATGTACGCATGCGGCAGCGCAGTAAGCAGCCACATGCGTATCTGTATGGAGAGAGAGCACGCTGTAATGCGGAGAATTGGCCGCGTCCGCCGGCCGACTTGCGGCAATGACGGGACCCGGTGGCGGCGGATCCAGGCAGCGGAGGACGGCGGCGTGGGAGCGATCCGTGCGTATGGGGCTGGAGGAAGCCCCAGGTATGTATATTGAATCCTCTCTGGTTCCCTTTAAACTTGCAGAGACGTCAATATATAAACATTCCCATACTGATCCCCGCAGGTGATGCGACATGCCACTGCTGAGGAATCACTCTGAATCTGAGGAGAAGGGGACAGGCAGGTGACCGCTCCTTCACAGTTGAACACTCCCACCTATAATAATGACACAAAATACACAATGTAAAATAACAAGTTTTTATAGTGTAACTGTCAGGCATAAAAACAAATCAATTTTTATCTGGTAAACAAGTAATAAGGATGCTAACCAGGCAATCCAAAAGTAAAAAAAAAAAAAAAAAAAATCACTCTTACTTTTCTTCTCCATAAAACATCATTCCCCAGTTTCCCTGACTCTTATCTGGTACATATGCCCGAAAAAAAAAAGTTACAGGTCATCCTGGGGTTTTTTTTTTTTTTACTCCTTACTTTCCCGTCAGACATAACAGTCTGATTGGCTGAAGCCTTTTTCCCTCCTGCTTTCCCCTCCCACACCTCTGTTCCTCTTGAGTCGCCAATGTTTCTCATGCTGAGACAATGCACTTTCAACTGCAGAGCTGGGTGGGCATGGGCATCCGCACATTGGGCAAAACTGGGGCATGCACCCCCCCCCCTTGCCAGCTGCTGCCAACCCCCCTGCTCCCCCACAACCTGCAGGAGGAGGAAGCAACACAAATGGAAGGGGCAGCGGCTGGGAGTATCAATTATAGTTGCCTAGTATAGTTGCCCCAGTATGGGGGAGCTTGGGAGGGACAGCGGCAGGGAGAGGGGCCAGACCCCCTCACCTGGGTCCCCTCCTGGCGCTTTCTCCCTCCAAATAAGCATCGGTAAACAGAAGTGGGCATCAGCAGGCCGATAGGAATTACTCACCTTTTTCCTGCATTCCAGGTGATGGTACGCAGCGCCATCGTCACGTGACACTAATCACCACCTTCTCCACCGCTCTGTGCTTCCTGATTAGCGGAAGCACAGTGAGCGTCGGAGAAGTCGGAGACCAGTGTCACGTGACGATGATGCGCGCCATCGCCTGGAATGCAGGAAGAAGGTGGGCAGTTCCTCTCCGCCCGCTGATGCTCGATTCTGTTTGCCACTGCTAATTTGGAGGGGGGGGGGGGAGCGCCAGAAGGAGGGGATCCAGGTGAGGGAGGTAGGGGGGTCTGGCCCCCTCCCTGCCACTGTCCCTCCTTCCAAGCTTCCCCCATGCTGGGGGCAACTATACTAATACTGGGGCAACTATATTCTCTGCCTTTCTGATATCCCTTTCTACTGTCACTCTCTCTCTACCTTTCTGCTGTCTGTCTCTCTGTCTATGCTGTTTCTCTCTCTGCTGTCTCTGCCTTTCTGCTCGCACTTCTCTCTTTTTGCTGTCTCTCTCTGCCTTTTTGCCCTCTCTCTTTGCTGTCTCTCTGCCTCTCAGCTGTCACTCTCCCTCTCAGCTGTGTCTCTCTCTCTGCCTTTCTACTGCCCTCCCCACACACAGGCACCCCCCTCCTACCCACTGGCACACTCTCCCACCCTCCTGCAAAATCTGGGGTGTGGCTTAATGCCACACAGGGGGCATGGCTTAAGGATCCATCACTACCTAAACTGGGGGGCACCTGTGTCGGAGGCACTCGCAATCTAATCCTTATCATAGCCCTAGTCTGATGTCCCACCATTGCCAAGTTATTGTAAATTTGGCTCCACCTGTGACCACACCCACATCGTAGTTTATGGCCATGGGTGTGGGAGAGCTGGCAGGCACTCGGAGCTATAAAGCCAAAATCAACAACAGATACCCAGTACACTATGTGCTCAAGACTGGCAAAGGAAACGATTCTGCAGCAATGAAAAAAGGCATAGAAGGAAGTCTGGCACTATAGTGTTTAATATTCAAAAAGTAGTATCGCATCAAGTAGGTATATAGTGCATCAGCAAAACTTGATAAACAACAATTTGATCAAGCAGTGAAAAACACAAACCAACATGGTATCTTGATACTTAGCTGGGTACTGGTGGGAGGTGGCGGAGGTGGGTGCCAAAAGGTGCACGGCCTAACGACCGTTTCGCATGGCTTGCGCCAGGCTTTCTCAAAGGTGAAATGTGCAACAGTGCTGGAAAGGCGGCGGAGCGTTTTTAAAAGTGCAGTGAACAGCACTTCCGGTCCGCCATTATAAGCCACGCCCCCTCCGGAAGTTACAAAACTCATGCCCTATGACCTGAGAGCATTGTGGAACGCAAATGGTACGCATGAAAAGGCCGCGTGTACGCGTCAAAAATGACGTAAGCGCACGCGGACCCATCATACCCACAGCTCACACAACGCTCCCAGAACGCGGATATGCCGCATGACGAAACGTGTAAATGCGTAAGAATGACGCGTACAGGCGTCAAAAATGACGCAAGCACGTGCCATCCAAATAGCATGCAAAGAAGTACCTGCATCGCATGGAGCTACTGTACGTTGCTCAAGTCATGCGTACCGGTGGTTGCAATAAAAACCCTTAGCCTACCCGCTCGTCAAAGGCGAGCAGAGAAAGGCCCAGGGTAAACAGCCATCAGTAGGCAAGATATGGCAAAGGCCTAGCAGGACTAGATATGGAAAATTATCTCATATCAGGCTTATTAGCCTTAGAGTATTATGGCAATATCTTGTGGGGCAAGGAAGGAGAGTTGATGGCACCGGAGGGGGATAGGGTGAATAGAGGAATAGTGAACCCAAAGGTGTGAAAGTGAACAAGAAGGAGGGGTGATATAAAAGAGGTGGGTACACTAGAGAGAGTGGAAGTGGGAGCAGTGGACAGTATTCCAAAGAGAGGTAATTAATTCAGTCCCAACATGGCATCCATCTAAAACAAAGATACATATCAATGAATTTATATACTTAATAATGCTCATCGAAGGGCAATTAGGAATAATTATGTCAAAGGATGTAAATTGCCATGCTGGGGATGAAAGGGCAACAAGTGGCGGCCAGGGGTGGGGGCACAAAGGATCCCCAACCAGGAACACGGAGAGAAACTAAGGATCAAGGAAGCATGCAAGATCTACGTAGTCATTTAGACCCAAAGGACCCATAGCGTCCGTGCGTAGGATCCAGAGCGCCTCTTGTCTGAGCAAAAGTTTTTTTCTATCGCCTCCTCTGCGAGGAGTATTGCAAATGTCGATACATGCATAAGACAAAAGATTGGGGTTGCTTTGATGGAAAGTCGACATATGCTCGACGATCCTTGGGCAACCTTTATTTTTGGGAAGCAGGCGAACATGTTCCAAGACGCGTTCCTTCACCATTCTGGTGGTTTTGCCGACGTAGAAACGTTTGCATGGACACCACAAAGCATAAACCACAAATTTGGTTCTGCATGTGGCAAAAAAAGAAACGTTATGATGGATCGAACCTAAAGCGTAAGACTTACCGGTTTTCATAAACTGGCAGGCTTTACAAAAGCCACATTTATGATTACCAGATGAGGTGAGATCATTCAGCCAAGTGCGCTGTGGATGCTCGCGAAAGTCGCTGTGTACCAGAAGGTCACCAATAGTTGGTGCTCTCTTAAAAGCGATTAAGGGTTGAGAGGGTAAGGATTCTTTCAGGAGTGGATCTTCTAAAAGTAGGGACCAATTCCTACTAAAAGCCCATTTAATCTGACTGGCCATGGGTGAAAAGTCAAAAGAAAAGACTCCTGTTCCCTTAGTGGACTTGACTCGCTTTTTCCTTTTTATAAGGTCAGATCTATCTCTATCAAGAGCTTTTTTAATGGCTAAGTTAAGTTTGTTTTCATCATAGCCTCGGTTCAGAAGCCTCTGTTTTAGATTCTCAGCTTGGTTAAGGAAATCCTGGAGCGTGGTGTTATTTCTGCGCAGTCGCAGAAACTGACCATAGGGGAGAGAATCTGTTACATGTTGTGGGTGGTAGCTCTTGCGGTGCAGAACAAAATCTGAGGAGATTATGTGAGAGAGAGGTGGGAGTCTTCTGGACAGTCACTACCTTGGAGAGGTACAAGGGAGAGCAATTGGTGGCCAGGGGCTTTAGGAGGTATCAGGAACCCTCCGAATATAAACAGGATCCGAAGTTTGTCGAAACTTGGAAGCAAGAATTTTTGGAACATTCAGCTCGTCTACAAGACATTGTTCTAAATAGAAGCAGGATTGAACTTAATCTACTCACCAGTGCCATTTCAGAAAATAAAACAGAGTTCAGTAAGCTAGTATCTGAAGAACACTTTAAAAACTCAGTTGACAAAATCGATAAAAAGCTAGCAACAGTACAAGATAATATTAAAGCACGAAAGCTACAAAAATTCCTTCGTGATAAAGAGGATTATAAGTTTGGAAGAATCTTTTCCTGGGCACAACTTTACGGTTCCAAACCTAAGGCGAAACCCAATTCACCCAAACAACCAAGGGGTTACTGGACCACTGATTCTGAGTCAAGTGGGGAAGACGTCCCTAATCCGCGCCCCAAGCATACCCCAAAGAAGAAAAAACCTCAAACCAATCCAGCTGGTGCCCCTTTAGGCGGCGCATCAGGAGAGGAAGAGGGAGAAAAGGGCAGAAGGGTGACCTGGGAAGACAAATCGAGAGGAAAAAGCAAGAAGAGGAAAGTAACCTACTAGAAACCATGCCTTCTAACATCAAGACCAGTGTGGTAAATCTGACCACTGTAGAATTACCAGATGGGGTGGAAAGTTTACTTAACAAAGGCCTGAACTTTTCTTTGACACAACAATTCGACTACTCTCGATTCAAGGTGGATCTTTATAAGGGAATCAGGAAACTGAATATCCAACATCATTTTGGAAAAATGAAGGCAGAGCAGCCCTTGTCCTTAAAAAACCCAGAAGAATATGATATGAAATCAGTAGGAACACTTGGTTTCAGCATTATGGGCTCATGGAAGGAGACACAACTTGAAGAAATCACAGCTCTGAATGAACTTCTGGTTGATTCAGCATTGGTTGCTGTACCAATGACTGAAGATATCAAATTTAAACCATGCAAATCGATTATGCCTTTTTCCACTCAAGCAGGTTCCTGTATTGACCACTTTGAAAAACAAGTAGATAATGATATCAAGGCCTTGATCTACCCCACAGTAACTCCCAATCTGTCCCCTGTTGAAAGTAATGCTTTGCGGTGGCTGAGAAATCGTCCTGATCTCACCATCCGCAAAGCTGACAAAGGGGGATCAGTGGTAATTCTTTCCACTGAGAAATATAAGACAGAAGCCATGAGACAATTGTCTGATACCTCTACCTACAAACCTCTTAAAAAAGACCCCACTATGAGCTACCACTCTGCCCTAAGATCACTTCTTAGAAGAGGGGTTGAAAAAGGCTTTTTGACCTCAGCCTTGGCAAACAACCTTCTCCCTACCTTCCCAGTCAAGCCTGTTTGGTATTGCCTTCCGAAAATACATAAATCCCTGACCGATCCCCCAGGCCGACCAATTGTCTCAGGCCTGGGGGCGGTCACGGAAAGGCTGTCACGATACCTGGACCACATCCTCCGACCTTTGCTGCATTATATCCCCTCACACCTCAGCGATACTATTGATGTTTTAGAGGGCCTGGGGTCCTCATCGTGGTGCAGAGGGGATCTGCTGGTGACTATTGATGTAACCAGTCTCTACAGCAGAATTCCACACACGGATGGCATTGGTGCTGTAAGGATGTACCTTGACAGAGAGTCCAACAAGGAGGCTTCTCACAACGCATTTGTGTGTGAATGTCTGGAGTTTATCCTTACTCATAATGCCTTTATGTTTGGGGACACTTGGTACCAGCAGATCTCAGGTACGGCGAGGGGGACCCCAGTAGCTTGTACCTATGCCAATTTGTTCTTGGGAGCCTGGGAAGAAATTTACATTCATTCCCCCAATAACCCTTTCCGCTCGGCTCTGAGGATGTGGTCCAGGTATGTGGACGACATCCTGACCTTTTGGTCGGGAGATACTCCACTCTTGCAGTGCTTTTTAGAATATCTAAATCACAACGAGGTCAATATGCTCTTCACAATGGAATGGTCAACAGAAAGCATTTGCTTTCTTGATTTGGAATTGGCCGTTACAGAAGGAGGCATATTGACAAGGAGTTACCGAAAACCCACCGCTTCCAATACCATTCTGTACCGCAAGAGCTACCACCCACAACATGTAACAGATTCTCTCCCCTATGGTCAGTTTCTGCGACTGCGCAGAAATAACACCACGCTCCAGGATTTCCTTAACCAAGCTGAGAATCTAAAACAGAGGCTTCTGAACCGAGGCTATGATGAAAACAAACTTAACTTAGCCATTAAAAAAGCTCTTGATAGAGATAGATCTGACCTTATAAAAAGGAAAAAGCGAGTCAAGTCCACTAAGGGAACAGGAGTCTTTTCTTTTGACTTTTCACCCATGGCCAGTCAGATTAAATGGGCTTTTAGTAGGAATTGGTCCCTACTTTTAGAAGATCCACTCCTGAAAGAATCCTTACCCTCTCAACCCTTAATCGCTTTTAAGAGAGCACCAACTATTGGTGACCTTCTGGTACACAGCGACTTTCGCGAGCATCCACAGCGCACTTGGCTGAATGATCTCACCTCATCTGGTAATCATAAATGTGGCTTTTGTAAAGCCTGCCAGTTTATGAAAACCGGTAAGTCTTACGCTTTAGGTTCGATCCATCATAACGTTTCTTTTTTTGCCACATGCAGAACCAAATTTGTGGTTTATGCTTTGTGGTGTCCATGCAAACGTTTCTACGTCGGCAAAACCACCAGAATGGTGAAGGAACGCGTCTTGGAACATGTTCGCCTGCTTCCCAAAAATAAAGGTTGCCCAAGGATCGTCGAGCATATGTCGACTTTCCATCAAAGCAACCCCAATCTTTTGTCTTATGCATGTATCGACATTTGCAATACTCCTCGCAGAGGAGGCGATAGAAAAAAACTTTTGCTCAGACAAGAGGCGCTCTGGATCCTACGCACGGACGCTATGGGTCCTTTGGGTCTAAATGACTACGTAGATCTTGCATGCTTCCTTGATCCTTAGTTTCTCTCCGTGTTCCTGGTTGGGGATCCTTTGTGCCCCCACCCCTGGCCGCCACTTGTTGCCCTTTCATCCCCAGCATGGCAATTTACATCCTTTGACATAATTATTCCTAATTGCCCTTCGATGAGCATTATTAAGTATATAAATTCATTGATATGTATCTTTGTTTTAGATGGATGCCATGTTGGGACTGAATTAATTACCTCTCTTTGGAATACTGTCCACTGCTCCCACTTCCACTCTCTCTAGTGTACCCACCTCTTTTATATCACCCCTCCTTCTTGTTCACTTTCACACCTTTGGGTTCACTATTCCTCTATTCACCCTATCCCCCTCCGGTGCCATCAACTCTCCTTCCTTGCCCCACAAGATATTGCCATAATACTCTAAGGCTAATAAGCCTGATATGAGATAATTTTCCATATCTAGTCCTGCTAGGCCTTTGCCATATCTTGCCTACTGATGGCTGTTTACCCTGGGCCTTTCTCTGCTCGCCTTTGACGAGCGGGTAGGCTAAGGGTTTTTATTGCAACCACCGGTACGCATGACTTGAGCAACGTACAGTAGCTCCATGCGATGCAGGTACTTCTTTGCATGCTATTTGGATGGCACGTGCTTGCGTCATTTTTGACGCCTGTACGCGTCATTCTTACGCATTTACACGTTTCGTCATGCGGCATATCCGCGTTCTGGGAGCGTTGTGTGAGCTGTGGGTATGATGGGTCCGCGTGCGCTTATGTCATTTTTGACGCGTACACGCGGCCTTTTCATGCGCACCATTTGCGTTCCACAATGCTCTCAGGTCATAGGGCATGAGTTTTGTAACTTCCGGAGGGGGCGTGGCTTATAATGGCGGACCGGAAGTGCTGTTCACTGCACTTTTAAAAACGCTCCGCCGCCTTTCCAGCACTGTTGCACATTTCACCTTTGAGAAAGCCTGGCGCAAGCCATGCGAAACGGTTGTTAGGCCGTGCACCTTTTGGCACCCACCTCCGCCACCTCCCACCAGTACCCAGCTAAGTATCAAGATACCATGTTGGTTTGTGTTTTTCACTGCTTGATCAAATTGTTGTTTATCAAG
The DNA here is from genome assembly GCF_040937935.1 of Hyperolius riggenbachi. NCBI lineage: Eukaryota > Metazoa > Chordata > Amphibia > Anura > Hyperoliidae > Hyperolius > Hyperolius riggenbachi. The sequence continues at coordinate 473,836,439 of NC_090646.1, read as the reverse complement.
TTTTGCTGATGCACTATATACCTACTTGATGCGATACTACTTTTTGAATATTAAACACTATAGTGCCAGACTTCCTTCTATGCCTTTTTTCATTGCTGTAGTTTATGGCCATGCCCATTTTTCAGCACGGCACCATACAAGCGCCACATGACTCCAACCCAACCCCCCCCCTCCCCCATGAAAATTTTCTGAAGACGCCCATGTGGGTGGGAGAGTCTAAACACTGGAAGGAGGGCGGGCAATGATACAAAGACAGAGTAAGGAAGGAAATTAGGTCAGGAATGGCTTCAAGATAGGACACAGTCAAAAAAAAAAAAAATAGGAGGATTTTCTTTTCACTATAGAAAAATCATAAAGTACTTACTTGTCTAAAGGGGTTGCTTCTCCAGATTTTCACACTACGATCAGTGGATGCCGTAATCACAATATCACTCATCACATTTAGGCAGGAAACTGATGCTGAGTGAATCTGTGAAGGATAAGAATAGAACATGCAAGTGATAGATTGGGTTTTAACAGTATGGAAGTTGAAGTGCATGAAATGGGAGAAATATTTCTATACTGTACCCCCAAATTAGCCTTTATGTAGAGCACTGGCGTAACCATGTGTTCTTACAAACTTGATTCATATGGATTTAGTTTACAAAAATTCACTGTATGTACGTACAATATGTATACTCATGCTGCAACTGAATGCTATCCATCAGGTGATGGACGACTTTTCTATTAAGTGCAACATGCTACAGAGCTAAAATGTGTGTGTGCGGTAATGACTTGGGAGGGAGAGAGTGGAGGGGGAATAGCGATACTGGAGGACGGGTTCAATCGGTGAATTGGAGGTAGACCCCGGGGACTAATGTGTGATATAAAGAGGTTATAAAATGTAGTTAGCTGTAAAAATAGACACTGATGGATGACCTGATATTTTGGAATACTCTGTATCAAAGAATGGGATATGCCACATTGTTTATGCTATGTTGCAGCCAGCTACGCCTTGCTTTTTCCTTTATTTCTATGATGTCTGCATTGATGTTTTGATATGCTCTCATAAGGGCTTATGCACTTAGTTGTACATAATTCTCTCTGCAATTCACAATAAACCAAATTGTTTTTAAAAAGAGTGAATGCCATATTGTATTAGAGATGAATAAAAAAACTGCATTTTTTCCAAATTCCAAAGGTTTTTTTCTATGGACCCTGCAGAAGGCAAGCCTCTGTTCTGAATCATGCTGTGAACATTTTACCAGTTTGCATCCCCTGTAATTACTAATTGTACTTTTATTTCCCTCAGCCAGCCTAGTGCTTTACATTGCCTTATACAAAAACCCGAATGCACCAGGCACTCTACTGACCCTATCATCAAAGGCAGCCTGGGGAGGGAATCTCTCCACCCTCCCTCCCAAACTGCTCTCTAGATAAATCTCCGCTCCAGGCAACTGCCTGTTCTTCTGGTGCTTAGAGGCGCCTCTGTATTGCCCACTGCAGCGGACTAAAGCTGCAATGCAAGTTGATCAAATTGTGTTAGAGCCTATTAAGCAACTTATATATATAATTCTCTCTGCAATTCACAATAAAACAAATTGTTTTTAAAAAGAGTGAATACCATATTGTATTAGAGATGAATAAAAAAACTGCATTTTTTCCAAATTTTGTTGACTTTTGTATGCACAATGAAATCGAATCAATCAAATGCAGTTGCTGTTGTCATGAACTGGAGATGATTCAATTCTTAGCTGCATACAAATTTACAACATAATGTTGCATTTGATGTATGTTTAACACATTCATGTAGGTTACGGTCTAAGATTTTATCACCAGGATTGGTACCAGTGTACTTCGTACCTGGACATGGACTCACTTTTAGTAGTATATTTTGTACAGTACTGGACTATCCAAGTTCTGCTTACCTGTTTACACTCCCACTCCCCAGAGGTATTTTCATTGGACTGTTGTGGGTTATGAAGCCACAGGCTTCCACTGGAGTCAGATACACCTACAGAAAAGACATGGGAGACAGAAGTTACCAGCTGAAAGCTACACAGTATGTACTAATTTAAATGCATGGCTAGCACATCTGTCAGCCATCCACACCCCTTTGATTTGCACTAACAATTTGAGGAATTCTGATTGTTATTGAAAGGTAATATAAAATATTGAGTAATAAATACAATCTACATTTTTGTTCGGTTAGTAATAAGATTGGGTTTTTTAAATTGTGAGGGTAAGATTGAGGGGGGCAAATAAGAGTGATAAGGAACATTTATATTGCGTTTTTCTTCTGGCGGACTCAAAGCGCTTGAGCTGCAGCCACTAAGACTTGCTCAGTAGGCAATAGCAGTGTTAGGGAGTCTTGCCCAAGATCTCCTACTGTATAGATGCTGGCTTGCTGAGCAGGAAGAGCTGAGATTTGAACCTTGGCCTCCTGTGCCAGAGGCTTAACCATAACACTATCCAGAGAGAGGTGAGAGAAGCACTTTTATTTAGCTTTCCTGTATGACAAGAAGACAGCCAGCATTACGGGGAAGGAGGAAAACAAAGGTGAATGAGTAAGAGAAGAGGAGTGGCGAGATACTGAGAATAGTCTGGGATGGAGTAGAGGGCTTATCTGTATTGCATTCCCACATCACACAGAGGCAACTTGTCTGTAATATGACTCCTGTCCCTGCCAATCTCTCACACAAGTGACAGCATCCCTCCTGGAGTCTAGGGAGGGTCAAAAAAACTTTTCAACTTGTGTAATACCTTATCTAGCTGTCCACATGCAGTCTTTACAATGGTGAGAGAGCATACAGGTTTTCTTCTATGGACCCTGCAGAAGGCAAGCCTCTGTTCTGAATCGCGCTGTGAACATTTTACTAGTTTGCATCCCCTGTAATTACTAATTGTACTTTTATTTCCCTCAGCCAGCCTAGTGCTTTACATTGCCTTATACAAAAACCCGAATGCACCAGGCACTGTACTGGCCCTATAATCAAAGGCAGCCTGGGGAGGGAATCTCTCCACCCTCCCTCCCAAACTGCTCTCTAGATAAATCTCCGCTCCAGGCAACTGCCTGTTCTTCTGGTGCTTAGAGGCGCCTCTGTATTGCCCACTGCAGCGGACTGAAGCTGCAACGCAAGTTGATCAAATTGTGTTAGAGCCTATTAAGCAACTTATATTTTATAATTGTCGCTGGGAAAGTGTTTCATTGCCGTTATATGAACCATTTAAGTCAGTCTTTGCAAGGTGCCATCCTTGTGTGGAAATACATTTAGTGCATAGGTGCCTGTAAACCTAATCTGATATCACGTGGCAAGGTGGATCTCTGCTCCTCTGTGCAGACTACTACTTGTTTAACTGGCGGAACTAGGATGTGTGGCAGTTGATGCAGTTAAGTGGATTTGTATGCTGCAGATGTGGTATATGTATGGTTCCACAGGTGGCTGTGACTTCACCATTCTATAAGTGTGGTGTGTTTTTTATGGGGGGGGTGCAACTTACCCAATATGTAAACAAATGTTTAAGTAGATTAGAACTTGGACCTGGCATTCTATTTTTAGGTCTGTAGAGCAGCAGTTTGATTTTCCTGCCTTTTGGAAAGCAGTGTAATGTCACGGTTTTGCTATGATCACTCAGTCTTATGTAATGTAGCAACAGGCACTCATGCCTCTGTATGATCAGAGCAGTCAAATTACAAAACAAAAAAACTTGGGTAAATATAGTTTTGGTACAATGTGGTCAGAAATTAGTTATGGATGAGGTAAGGTACTATTCTACTACATTAGCCCTTATGGACTCCTGTGTGTATTTTCCCATTGGGTAACTTACACAAATGAAAGGGGAAAACTTTGTTCTAACCTTTCCTCACTCTATTCAGAACTGAAATAAATGAAGTGGAAATTTTAAAGCAATCAGTTGCATTTTTATCAAAATGTAAACAAAATGTGACTTAAGGCATAATATTACCGTACATTTTCTAATGGTGAATGATACAGAAAGTAATTCTCAAATATTAAATTATCAATCCATATTGCTTATTGTTTGCCTGCATGGGTTAAAGCAAATAGATGAGAAACAATTGTATCTATAGTCCTACTCATAAATAAGATTTTAATGGAAGTATTTTGTTCTTAAAAGCTAAACAAGATTGAGGTTTTTGTCTCAGCTGAATGTTAACATTTTTATTTTTTAAACTTTTTAAAACTAATCCCTCCACTCAGAATTGTATTTCTGCCATGTAAGTGTTTTATGGCCTGTAATTAGTTATCAGTGAAAGTGACACTGTAATCTGGCTGAAGCCAAACTGAAAGAGCCATGGAGTTTTAACAGTTATAGTGAGTGTGTGTGTGTGTGTGTGTGTGGGGGGGGAGAGAGTAAGAGTAGCACAGCCTAGTTATACGTAGGCCTGAGAATGTACATATGTGTGTCACATCGGTTCAGGTCCTTATTAGTACACACAGAAGATATAAATCTTTGCATAACTGAAGAATAAACTTGTCGCATTGATTTGTTAGGGAGGTTTGAAAGACTTATCGTTCCAAAAATGTTGTACACGTGCAAAAGATCAGTTCATGTTTTGGTAGTCTATCAATTTCCTTAAAGAGAACCTGTATTGAGTAAAATTATTTAAAATAAACACATGAGGTAACTTCAAATGACCATTACATAGTTACCTTGCCATCAGTTCCTCTCAGAAGCTCGCCATTTTCTTCTGACAATAATACCTTCCAGCTCTGACAATATTTTGTCAGAACTGAAATATATCAGTTGCTGTCAGTTATGTATCAGTTGCTGTCAGTTACAGCTGAGAGGAGAACTGATGTGTGCATGTTTCCCTATGGCTCAAGTGGGCGATGTTACAGTTTAACAGTGTGCTGACCAGGAAGCTGTTATAGGATAATAGCGATTTTCAAAATGGAGGACGGAGAATTCCCTTGATCACAGTGGACAAACAGGAGGCAGGAGAGGAAAAATAGATTGAGGAGTAGACTACACAGGAGGTAAGTATGACTTGTGTATGTTTATTTTGACTTTTATTTTCAGTTCAGGTTTTCTTTAAGCTGTATGTGGACACAAAAGTTAATATCTGGAGATTTCATACTTCATTGTTTAATGAACAATTAACTGCAGATCTGATCCACTCGGCTTAATCTGAAAGATTGGGAGATCCTGAAAATATCTTTCAACTGTAAAGGTGGCCATACATCAGGCAACTTGGCGGCCGATTGACCATCCAATTTGATTATAATCAAATTGGATTAAAACCGGTGCTGCCAAGTGCATGTACGATAGAGTATGCGACCTATTTTTGGGCAGAAATTGTTTGCATGAATCTGGCGGACATGCTGCAAGATGCAGGGGCGACTTGCTTGATTGAGCAATATCGGGAGGAGTGACAAAACCCTTGACGCTGTTCCTCTATTGTGCCGACCAGTGCACTATATATTACTTGTTTGTGTCCACCGCTGGCTCCGGGTTCAGTCCTTTATCCATACACGCGACCCACTTGGTTGTCGGAGTAACATCACATGTGCCCGTCTGTACGCCAGCAACAACATGGGGCACGTGTATAGACGGAGTCCGCAGCAGACACCGACGCGTACGAGAGAAATCACCACCAGGAGACTTGGGTGCAGGATACAGCCGGTATGGCTTATCCTGCTTCTGCACACGTTCCCGGCGACGTCAAATATTATTCCCCCTCTAGGTCCACATAGATAGTGGGGGGAATGAAATAATTCGGCTTCCAGCAATTGCTGAAGGCCGAATAACAGTGTTTAATAAGTAACTTCAGCTCAGTCTTCTGACGGCGCTGAAGTTACTCACTGTGCGCCGCTATAGCCTTAATTCCTATTACGGCCTAAGGTGGCGCCGGCTGCGCCCAAGTCTCCTGCGTTGGAATAGCAGTGTTCGACATGGACAGGTAATGTATAGTCCACTGGGCACATTGGGGTAGAGCATTGGGCCGGCGAGGCGGTGGATGCGGTGTCGCAAGAAAGATTCCAGGATCGACTTCAGCATGAAATTGATCAGGAATTGGCCAGCGCTGTATGGGCAGCCAACAGATCTCTCTCTAATCAGATTCGTTTAGAGAGAGATTTGTCTCTTGGTTAGATCTGCCTATTATCGCTATGTGTATGGTTACGTTAACTTTTGAGGTCTTTTATAAACTTTTATACAAAGATTATATGCAGATTATCTTTGATCTTTCATTTTCCAAAGACATCTCGTGTGTACCCAGCTTTCCTGGCATTGGTCTTCCATTGTATATACCAGGCGGCAATGCCTCTCATAAGCCTGATCTTCTGGTAGAACCATAACTGCATGTATAGCTTTATTAGAGAGCATCACTACAGTATTGACACATAGAAGGCTGTTGAATGAAAGATCAATATGAATATCAAGTAATGTGAAATACCAAGTAATTAAGACTTACCAAAGCCTGGCTGGGATGCAGTAATTATACTTCCAGGGTTTACTTTTTCCTCTGGAGGTTTAAAATTACAAGCAGACAATGAATCACCAGCATTCAGTTCCTGGATGAAGAGGATGAAAGATCTTGGTGAGCTCATACAACATTCTATTGGTGATGTTCTTGCATAGTAATCCATTTGATACATACCTTGAGGGATCCAGTCTTGGGTTCCAGGAGGAACATTTTTCCAGAGAGTGTGTTGAGCTGTACCTGCTGTGAGGAGGTTAGAAATGCCGACAGTACCAGGGACTCTGTCTCAACAGCATAAGCCTTCTTTGCTCTAAAGGAAGTGAAAAGCATACCTGAGTAAAGTTTGAAAATAGTCTCAAACAGAAACTGCACTACATTCTAGACCAAAAATGGTCATCGTGATGCTTCTTTCGCAGTGATCACGGACGTTAATTTAAATCTAACAATACAATTTAAGAGCTCAGTAGTCAGTGCTCAACTTTTATATTTTGGAGTAAAATGCTGCTGCATCCATAACACCAGCATGGCAGCCAAACGACTGGAAGCCTCTTTACAGGCTTTATTACTGCTTTCCTTAGACGCTCCAATAGAAAAATTTGGAATTGTGCAAAATGTTGCATTTTAGCTAATCAAATTAAGTTTTATTTAAGAACTCTTTACCACCTCTCGGAAATCAATTGCTTTACATGGCTTAAGATTACTTACACTTTAGTAGAAAAATCTATACAACTTATCATTAACTACATATGCCATTTTGTAACAGAGTACCATTAAATAGTCTTTCAACTTCAGTCCACAGCAGCTATAGCTGTCTAGTAAACATGCAGGAAAGCACGGCAACAATACACAGCTTTGGAGTAAAAGGCTTTCTAGAATTCCCATCTCTCTATTTCACGGTTCAGACGTCTTCACAAAACAGGTAAAAGGTTTGCATGCACCTTTGCCCCACCGTATTCTGTAGTCTTACTGCAGTGACAAGATCAGAGAGGAATGCTCATCCATGGAGGTGCTGGACAGGTCAGATGGAGTAATCATACCCAGCTCAATGCGAAGCAACAGTAAATATACGCAGATTACCTAAGCACATAGACATGCTCTCCCCTTGTAGCTGCTGTACTCCGCCCTCCCCAAAATCCTGCCCCCTTTTAAGAGGGATTATCCATCACAAATTCAAATTCCATTTAAACACTGCAATAGGTTTGGAGTGCTTGCAACACAGGGTGAGATTCCTGGCAGCATTCCAATCTATTCAGAAATCTTTCTGCTGTAATAAATCTTATCTGTCAGCCTGGCTCTATTCTCCATCACCATGGAGAAAGCTTGTCATCTCCCCTCCCACATTCCTGCTTCTCACTGATTGGTCTGAGCACACTTCAGTGTGACAGACTGGGGCTGCAACATGATCCTGTGCTCACACCTATTTACAAGCAAGCTAGATTGGAGGAGAAAAGAAAAAAAAAAAACTTAAGGGAGGAAATGACATGCAGATTTAGCTTCAGACTATGGGAAAAAGACATGGCCCCTGCCAGGAACAGCATTCTCTTCATTTACTATATAAAATTCACTAAATCATGGACAGTACAATACATCTGTTTTGTAAGTAGACCAAGTATTTATCTACTCATATATGCATATATGTGATTTTTTTTCCTGGCATAGTATGGCTGATCCTCCTGCTTTAAATACAGAGTAGCAAAGTGGGAAGATTATATCTTCTAAGGTTTTCATGCAAGCTAGGCCAATTGCAGTACCTGGACAGTAGTCAAATGAAAAACGTTGAGCATTCTGCTTCCACAATGTTCAGGTTACATTTTAAACAAGAATCTTTAGAACTGACCTTAAGCCACCTCCCTTAACAGGAAACAGAAGCCAACGGGAAACTGTCAGATCGTTGGAGATGCAGCAGAATGACCGTTGCGTAGTGAAAACAATTGCAGAAATACAGAGTTCTCCACACTGCAATACAAGAATCAGTATGCTCAGCATTGCCCTCAAGTTTCACACAATTTTACAAGTACTTGGTACATGCAGAGATAAATGTATAATGTCCAGGAGAGAAAGAAAGTCTGGCACTATAGTTTATTAGCAGCAGGGTGAAAACAAAAACTTGTGCAGCATGATACAGTTGTAACAACAAGTGTGCAGTGGAAAACTGGCATCCATCGGATAATAATGACAAAACTCGTCTCACAAGATTGTCCATGTGCTGTACCTGGGTGATGGGAGGTGGCAGGTGTGGGCGCCTTACGACCGTTTCGCAGGGCTAACCGCCGGGCTTAATCTGAGGTGGGATGTACATTAGAATTAGAAGCCACTGATCCATCTTTCCCCAGTATTCCCAGTACATAGCTCTGGACTTGTTGGTAATAGAAAATATGTAGCTTAGGTAAGGCAAATTTCTTTGCCACAGCCTCAAAAAGGTAAAAAGGATCCATCCTGGCTCAGAAAAGCCCCCAATTGAGTTATCCCTCTTTTTTCCCAATCACCATAGACCTTATGCATGTCACCCGGTTTAAATCCTGGGTGCCCTCGAAAAGGCATCGTCGGCGAAATATAGCCCTGCAGACCATATTTCCTTCTTACTTCTCTCCAAGTGATTAACGTATCATGAATTAGGACATTTTTCTTTACATGGTCAGGGAGTTGCCTTAGTGCTGTGTACAAGACTCCAATGGGAGAGTAAGGGTAGAATATTTCTTTATCTATAATAGGGGGGGCTGGATGGTGTAATGGTTAAGGGCTCTGCCTCTGACATGGGCGACCAGGGTTCGAATCTCGGCTCTGCCTGTTCAGTAAGCCAGTACCTATTCAGCAGGAGACCTTTGGCAAGTCTCCCTAACACTGCTACTGCCTATAGAGCGCGTCCCAGTGGCTGCAGCTCTGGCGCTTTGAGTCCGCCAGGAGAAAAGCGCTATATAAGTGTTTGTCTTTAGTAGGGGTGTAATAGCTAGTGTTTCCCAGCCAATCTCTAATATGTCAGAATATAGCAGCCAGGTTATAAGATCCCAGGTATGTTATGAAAGAGTTACGGTACGAAATTTTAAAAGAATTCAGCCAAGGGTGGTATAGATCTAGGGGAGAGGAACATAAACTCACTTTTATGGTAGTTTATATGAAAGCCAGATGATCTGCCAAAAAGTTGTATGTGGGATATTGCATTGTATTGTCTCTTTCTGGATAGGCCAAAAATAATAAGACATTATCAGCAAAAAGCGCGGAGAACATCTTTTGTGAGCCTACTGGTATACCCACGAAAATATTTTTCTGAGAAAAGAAGCGCACCAGGGGTTCCAAGGCTAGGTTAAAAGTAAGTGGGGATAAAGGACAACCCTAGCAAACTCCCCTTCTCAAGACAAATGAGTGGCTCATAGCACCCATCAAAGAGATCCGAGCTTGAGGGTTGACATGCATAAGGTCTATATATAAACAAAAATTCCCATTAAACCAGAAGCAGTCCAAAACCTTCGTTATCCAAGACCATTCAATGCTGTTGAAGGCCTTCTCAGCGTTGAGAGCCAAGAAGGCCTCCGAACCTGAGGTAGAGCCACATAGTCCAATATGTTCAAGCGTCACCAAGGCCAGTCTGATGTTAAATACTGCACTCCTGTTTTGTATAAAACCCACCTGAGAGTCATATATTAGTTTTGGTAAAAAGTAAGCCAGTCTATCGGACAATATCTTGGACAACAGTTTGAAATCAACATTTAGCAAAGATATTGGCTGATAGGCCGCTGGATCAAGGGGATCTTTCCCCATTTTAGGGATCAGTTTTATGAATGCATTAGCTGTTTGGGGTAAGGTCTTTTTGGTGAGTATAGTGTTATACATTTCTGAAAGTGTAATGGTAATCTCAGGTTTTAATAGCTTGCAAAATTCTCCTGACATACGATCAGGGCCTGGTGCTTTGTGTAAAGATACATTTTTAATTGCATATTGAACTTCACCAGGGGTAATTGGTGCGTTCAGAGTCTCTAAATGTTCCTTAGTGACCTTGGGGAGTTTTACATTGTTAAGAAAAGTTGTTTGGTCTTCTGTAGAGCGAGGTTGTAAAAAGTATAAAGTTTCATAAAAGTGAAGAGAGACCTCAGCTACCTCCTCGGGGGTGTTAACTAATTGGCCTTTAGAGTTCTTGATCTATGTAATAGAAGGTGTAGAACTTCAGATTTTTGTAAGGTTTGCCAATAGTTTACCTGACATGTTGCCTCATTTAAAATATTTTGCAGAGCCAAAAGCTCTATACATCTTGTCATAACTTTCTAATGATAAATCACAATGTATTTTGTCAAGAATCCATTTATCCCTGTTAGTAGCTGAAGGATCTTCCTTAAATATCAGATAGGAAGCTCCAGGTTTCTTGCAAGAGGACATATAGTTTTCTAAACCCTTTTTTTTTTGTAAGATCTAGTGTATGCTAATATCTGACCTCTCAAAACTGCTTTGGCTGTTTCCCAAAAGAGGACAGGTTGACCCCTGTGTTCCTTATTATTACTTTGGTAATCTCTCCACCACATTACAAGATCTTTGGCTAGTTGCTCATCTGTGTATAAATATGTTGGAAAGCGCCAGCATGGGGGTCTAGAAGGGCTTAAACTTTTTCCACAGACACTGGTGTGTGGTCTGATACTACCATAGGTTTAATAGTCGAGTCCTTTAAATAGGGGATCATATTTCTTGAGAGCAATATTGTATCTATTCTTGAATGTGACTTATGAACATGGGAGTAGTGTGTATGACATCTTTTGCTAATTTAGTCAGAAAGGAAGAGTTAAGTGTTGGGACCATAAATACCCCATAGTGTAATGATGTGGGAGTTGTATTGGATTTCAGCTCTAAGCCATCTCCCTTCTGTGGCATCCAAATCGTGCGAAAGAAGTTTTCCCTGGAAAGACTTGTTAATTAGAAGCAATACACCCGCCTTACGTTCCTTTGAGGGTGCTCCTAATATTTGTCCCACCCACATTTTGGAAAGTAAAAATAACTCATGGGCCCTTAGATGAGTCTCCTGGAGTACAACAAGGTCCGGCTTCATTTTCCCCAGGTGTCTTAAGACTTTTGAGAGTTTCTTTGGGGTACGAAGGCCTTTAATATTAGAAGTTATAATTTTCATATCAGCAGGTCAATTATAATATAGGATATTATAAACAGTATGAAATTGTCAAGATTAAGCCAACTGCTGTCCCAGCCGCAGACAGATGGCTTTATGAGTAGGGTGGAAGGATTCGTCATAGAATGATTTTGGATTTCAATCAGGGGGAGGGGTCCCTAACCAGTGGACCCAAGGGGAACCAATCATAACAACAAACAACATTAACTTAATACTAAGCAGAAAGGTGATCCTAGGGGCCAGAATCAAACTGGCTTCCCTGTCACCAATACACACATTCAGTTTTCCCCATGGAGGCTGCCATTTTTATTTCCTTTTTAAGCGGTTGCCTGGCAGCCCTGTTGGTCTATTAGGCTGCAGTAGTGTCTGAAGCACACCAGAAACAAGCATACAGATAATCTTGTCAGACCTGAAAATGTCAGAACCGCCGGATCTGCTGCATGCTTCAAGAGAACCCGAGGTGGGTTTGAAGAATATTATCTGCATACAGAGGCTGGATCTGCCTATACAGCCCAGCCTCTGTTGCTACCCCAAACCCCCCTAAGGTCCCCCTGCACTCTGCAATCCCTCATAAATCACAGCCACGCTGCTGACAAACAGCTTGTCAGAGCTGGCTGTGTTTATCTCTATAGTGTCAGTCTGCTGCTCTCCCCGCCTCCTGCAGAACTCCAGTCCCCGCCTGCATCCCTTCCCTCCCTGCTGATTGGAGGGAAGGGACGGGGGCATGGACCGGAGCTATGCAGGAGGCGGGGGAGCAGCTGAGACTGACACTACAGATGTAAACACAGCCTCACAGCACGGCTGGGATTTATGAGGGATTGCAGAGTGCAGGGGGACCTTAGTGGGGTTTGGGATAGCAACAGAGGCTGGGCTGTATAGGCAGATCCAGCCTCTGTATGCAGATAACATTCTTTAAACACACCTCAGGTTCTCTTTCAGGGTCTGTGGCTAAAAGTATTAGAGGCAGAGGATCAGCAGGATAGCCAGGCAACTGGTATGGTTAAAAAGAAAATAAATATGACAGCCTCCATATCTCTCTTGTTACAGTTGTCTTTTAAAATCACAGTCTTTGAGTGACCAGTGGCTGAGACACATGTGACCCAGCTCAGATTAAAGTGACTCAATAGTTCTTTCTCAATTTGGAAGCCTAATGGTGGCCACTAATGATCCAATCTTTTTTTGTCCAATCTTACCAAATCTATATAGTAGAAGGGTAAACTGAGTGAAAATACTGAATGGATACTTCATGCAGTCCATTGTATTACATAATAATGGTGAGATGGGGAAAAAAGTTTTGATCATTAGTGGCCACTTTAAGTGTTATTTACCTGTAGGCTCAAGATGGCTTTCTGTTCCTTCCACACAATTAGCTCTCCAAGTTCTCCACCTGAGACCACCAGCTCTCCATCTGGGGACCAGGCTATAGTAGACACTGCACCCTTGTGACGAGGTCCTGTCAGACGTTCTGTGGAGGAAGAAAGAATCTCATATAAGTGCTCTTCAGCTATTGCAGATTACATTTTTAAAAAGCGCTGGGATAGCTGTAAACCACAAATTGCTAGCATTAGATTCAAATAAGTTTAAAAAAAACAAAAAAAAAAAAACACAGAAATTACTCTGGAAAACACTGCTAAAAATCGCTACAAAAAAAATAATAATCACATAGCAACTGCGTTTTGAGATTTCTAATAGGCCCCAGCCCTTACACACCACTTCTTGGAACACAGTACAACTAATTGAGAACCCCCTGTATAGTGCATAGAACATTTTCCTACCATCTCTGCTTGGCATTCCCCATAGTCGTACAGAGCCATCATGAGCCGCTGTGACTGAGATCTTGTGTCTAGGATCTGTTGCAGATGATGTCACTGCACCTCCATGACCACACAAGGTTTGTATCTGCTCCATCTGTAAAACACATGGGAAAAGGTAATCCTATAGATTTCAACACTGATATATTGGACTTCACTTCTTTTGAGCTGGAGATCACTGGAGTGTGTAAGCAACCGTCAAAACCTAACCTGGATTTATGAATTCCCTATATTAATGCAAAGCTGATATCATGCAAAACTTTACAAAATACATTGAATAATGACGGTAACATTACTTCTGTTTTAAAAGAGGGCTCACGATGTAACATACCTAGCACAGAAGGCCAATAACGTACCAGTATGTTTGTGGGATGTGGAAGGACACTAAAGAACACAATAGAAACCTGTGTAATGTGCCAGTATTGGGTGGTAAGAGTTTGCAACCCTCAGCTAGTTTATACCATATCATAGCAAGGAGGACTTACAGGTCTGTAAATTAGCAGCTGTGTGATTATAGTTGTATGCATGAACCTGCAGTGGAAAGTCTTACAGGAGACCCTGCAGGTGAGAGCATATGACAGCAGCTGGACCACTGTCTCTTAGCTAACTTATCAGGAGCTCCCAGTATGCTCTGACATGACCTAAGCACAAGTTAAAAACTTCTTTTTAACTTCTATGTTCTTAAAGTGGTATGAAACTCAGCACATCTTCTTTCCGCTTAAAGATTATTTACAGCTTTTACCCTACTACCACAAAGAAAAAAATTGTAGCAGAACAGCATCCAAACAGTTTAACACAGCACTTTGTTCTACGGTGGAAAGCTTCTGGCCGCATCAGAAAAGGTAATAACATTTATCTTGTGTTTACTAAATGTATCTGACATAGTAATGTAAACATTAGAAAAGTGCTGAAACTGAATTCTCTCTGCTTCTAGTGTGTGTACAGTGGAGAAGTGATCTCTAGATAGATTTTAATATATAAATACAGCAGCCATATAATTAAATGCAATGGCAGCTTTCAGAGCAGATAAACTACTTTGGGACCTTGTAATTTGTAAACCGACAATATTACTTGTGCACAAGAGCAAATATGGTAACTGCATGGGTAATGGGTAGGAAAACACATTTTTATTGAATGTTATGTCAGAGTTTTATCTCACTTTAAATAGTCTTCAGCACTATAGAACAGCCTAAATCAAAGTAACTGTGCTCAATGTAACACATGAATTGCTACAGTACATTTCTTCTTAGTTGATGAAAAATTAAAGTGAACCATCTTACTTGCAAAGGGCTCCATTTTAAAACTCTGCCATCCGACCCGGCTGTGTAGACCACTAAATCAGCATCAGCTAAAAAGGGAGAAATGCACGTTAAGCATATTTTAATTGTAAGAAAATGCGGTGAAAAAAACCAGAAGTACTGAAATTGTTTGTATTGATTAAAGAGGGACTCCATGCATAATGAAGTCTGTAATGTTGCCCAAATTATTTTACCTTTTTTTTAAACTTGATTTTATTCCTGTTTAAATAGCTTTTATTCTAGCAGTATGGCTGCATATCATGTATTACAGTGAAACTGGTTGGGCAGTCCCTCCAAAGTGGGACTTCTGATCATGCCATAGCATCTCTCTACATCTCCATATGACAAGGGACACACTACTCCCAGGTGGGCAGCGATTGTTTATTGTGACCACAGGATCCCAGTCTACCACCAAGCAGAAAACTCTATCCTGAAACTTACAGGGGTTGGACAAAATAATGGAAACACCTTAAAAATCAACAAAATATATTTTAATATGGTGTAGGTCCACCTTTAGCAGCAATTACAGCCTCAATTCTCTGAGGTATTGATTTATAAAAATTTTAAATAGTTTCCAAAGGAATTTTAGCCCATTCTTCAGTTATAACACCCTCCAGCTCTTTTAGAGACGGTGGCGGTGGAAATAGACTTCTTAGTTGAATCTCTAATAACGACCATAAATGCTTAATAATGTTAAGGTCTGGGGATTGTGGTGGCCAGATGAGATACTCAACTTCCAGATGAGATGTTCCCCGTGCCATTCTTTAACAATTCTAGCTGTATGGATTGGGGCAATATCATCTTGAAAGATGGCATTCCCTTCCGGAAACAGTTCTTGAACCATAGGATGAGCTTGGTCACCCCAAATTCCTAAATAGTCTCGGCTGTTAACTCTTCCATGAAAGGAAAACATTGGCCCGGCGGATTTCTAAGAAATGGCACCCCAGATCATCACAGAACCCCCGCCATGTTTTACGGTTGGGAGAAGGCAGTCTGGATGAAATGCTTCTTTCGGCTGTCTCCAAACGTACACTCGGCCTGAGGTCGGAAATAAGGTAAACTGATTCGTCAGAGAAAATCACATTTTTCCACTGCTCGAGGGCCCAATTCTGGTGGTTTCTACACCACTCTAAACTCTTTGAAACATTTGTCTTTGAGAGCAAAGGTTTTCTACTACAACTTCAACTTTCGGCCATAATTGCTTTGCTGAAGACGTTTTTCCTTCTCTTTCAAAGGCAGTCATTGCTTTTGAGACAGTACCTCTTGAAATGCCAAGCATTCAGGCAGTTTATGTTACAGTAGCACCTGCCATACGAGCACCAACAATTTGGCCTCTTTGAAAGTCAGAGAGATAAATTACCAACTTTTTTTTTTTTTTTTAATAAATTATTACCAACTTTTGTTTAAAGATCTGTAAAAAAAAAAAAAAAAAAAAAAAAAAATAATTTAACCACTTCGCCGCCCGGGTACAGTATATCTACGCTCCTTTGGACTTCAGTTCCCCGCCCGGAGCGTAGATATACGCACTCCCCGCCGCTACCGCCGCTGCTGTCCGCGCTCCCGATCGTGCATGCCGCCACCCGCTCGCCCGGAGATCAATGAACGGTAAAATCCATTCCCGTTCGTTGATCTCTGCCCCCGCAATGATCGGCATGCTTCCACGAGAAGCAGCGCGATCATTGTGAAAAAACTCAGTTTCCCAGCCTCCCTTCCTGCAAGCGTCCTTCCGACGCTTGCAGGACGCCTGAAAAAAATGTGGCCATCTTGTGGCCAAAAAGTAATACTACACCCAAAAAAAATTTTCACATACAAATACATTATTTTCACTATTCATTTTAACTCATTAACTCCCACACTCCCCAATTGTTACCAATATTTTTTTTTGTAATATTAAAATAAATAAAAAAAAATTACAATAAAAAAAAACTTAAATTACCTTAGGGACTGAAATCTTTAAATATTTATATCAAGAGGGTATAACACTGTTACTTTATAAATTATAGGCTTGTAATTAGGGGTAGACACAAAACTGAAAGAAATGCACCTTTATTTGCAAATAAAATATTGGCGGCAAACATTGTGATAGGGACATAATTTATACGGTGTAATAACTGGGACAAATGGGCATATAAGTTACATGGATTTTAATTATAGTAGCATGCATTATTAAAAAACTATAATGGCGGAAAACTGAAAAATAATGTTTTTTTTCCCAAATGTTTTCCTATTTTCCCATTAAAACACATTTAGAATAAAATAACTCTTGACATAGTGTCCCACCTAAAGAAAGCCTAATTGGTGGTGAAAAAAACAAGATATAGTTCATTTTATTGTGATATGTAATGATAAAGTTATAGGCGAATGAATGTAAGGAGCGCTGAAAGGAGAAAATTGCTCAGATGCTGAAGGGGTAAAACCCCTCAGTTGTGAAGTGGTTAAACATATCAAATAAAAATAATAAACAAAAAAAATAACGTATGTCAAGGTTTGATTGCTTAAAACATGTTCAAAGATTATGATGCCAAAATGTTAGGCGTTTCCATTATTTTGTCCAACCCCTGTATATGACAAGCTGGACGGCGTAATTTTGTATTACTTGGTGTGTTAGGGGAACCATGTGTCAACTATTCATTTATATCAGAATACCTATTGGAAGAGGGGCTGCCAAAAAATACATGAAGCAGGAGCACCATAAGGATTAATAGGACAGGCACACTGCAACCCACAACCAAATGGAAATAGGTGATGTCTAAGCAACTGAAATTGCACATTTAGAGTGCTACAGTGCTTTAGCAACCGATCCTTCATCTGTAAGGTGTCGTATTGTAGCATAACAGTGCAGAGTTTCTCTTTATTTGCGATGACATCCACTCCCAAATAAACACTTCACAGTTCTGATTAATGCTATCTTACCGCGGCTATCTTCTGGCTCCCAGTAGGCTGCACTTTGCATCAATTGGTCATGATGAGTAGGAATATTTGCAACCTCAAGACCAAGGAGACTCCACACTTTTAAGCTACCATCCCTCCCAGCAGAGACAACATGTTCCCCCTAGAAAGAGAAGAAGACAATGTATTTACACTTTACAAAAATCTAAACACTACTTTAAAGAAGGTCTGAGCCATTGGAGGAAAAAAAAAAAAACCGAGAGACTACATACCATGCAGGTAACACTACTGACTGCACTCTGATGTCCTGCAAAGGTCAGGAGCTGAATCCCCTGCTGAACATCCCAAAGACACAACGCTCCATCTCCAGAACACGAGACCTGCCACACAAAAGATGTATGCAGTGAATCTTCAGAAGCTCCTACTTGGAATATTAATTATCAGCAAAAATGATTGCCTTACATTTCACAGGACCTTAAAATGGACAGTCGTATCACTATATGCTCACTGTACAAGAACTCAGTATTTGGTATACAAAGTATCTATTTTTTTATACTATATAAAGTATACTGGAGTGGATATATCAAAACCAATGCAGTGCAAAGAGGACTGGGGCAAATGTGGTGCAACACAGATGCAGAAGTGGAGCAGTTGCTCTGAGCGACCAATCAGAATGCCAGAGCCGGACATCTGCTCCATTTTTACACCAATTTTCTTTGCACTGATTTTGATGAATCTACCTTAGTTTCCAAATAGCCGTGTGCAATCTTCTGTTCTGCCAGACACATGAAAAGCATTGGGAGCCAATAAGTGACACCAGGTGAATGTATCTTTATTATTATTGGTTTATAAACCACCAACATATTCCGTGGCGCTGACCATTCCACTCATCATCGTGTTAGCAATGCGATCATATGCTCCACAGTGAACATAGTCTTTCTTTAAAAACACAAGATTTTTTTAATCTACTTTAAAGGGAGCAAGTATGGTTTCCCATGATGCATCACTCCCAAATATGCAAATCATCTCTTTATGCCCCTGAAAGCCAAGCACACATCCGGCTACTGGTGTATCGTAAGCATATAGCTTAGAAATGTTACAGAGCCACGATAATCCAACGTGCATACAGCACTGCATGGCATAGACTGATTTGGCTTTATGGGATAGGGCTTGCTTGGACCAGTACTGTAGAGTACCCAGAAGTCCATGGTGATCCAGAACCACTGAGAATATAAAGGAGCTAAAAGAGACTGAAATGCCCTTACTAAAAAAGCAATGCTAAATATACATTTGCCTTCTTAAATCAGAATTTATTTACAACAATTCAGCTTTAAGTGAGCAAGTGTGGTTTCCCATTATGCATCACTCCCAAATAGGCAAATAATTTTTTTTTGCCCCAGGTCACCATCAGCTATCTGGGCACTCTGCAGTTTTTATGGCTAGCCTAGGGTTATTACTTAAGGTAGAAAAAAAATATCAAGTTCGATTTTGAGTAGCAATAGTCAACAGGTTTGTGAAAGTAACAATTTGTAAGGTTTTGGTTAGGTTGGTGCTAGGCATGTGGCAAGTCGAGCAGTGTAAAGCAGATAAGATTGGAAGAGATCTGACAGTGTTCATTTTAAGAAAGACAGCGGCTCATTAGTTATAGGAAGTTCGGATTGTTTCAAGGAATCAGATCATTCGATTTGATTCATTGAAAAGATCCGGATCTTTGAACGAATCATTTGATTCATTTTACTGTGGATTTAGACTGGGGAGTGAATGACTAGCAGGACAGGACTTCCCCTGCACTGTGTACATTCCTTCAAGCTTGGCTGCTAGTATAGCTAGCTAGGTGTCAACATTACTGCTGGCTGCTTTAGGCAAGGCTATTTACTGCTATATTTTACTTTAATTTACTTTAAAACAGAACTTAATCTAATTAGCGTTGTTTTAAGACACATGATATTGAGACTAAGTGCAGGATGATAAGATAACCTTCCCCCACCTAAAGAGAGAGGTCCCTTGCCTCTCTGCTCTAAAAGATACACAACAGCATAATAACCTTTAAACAAAAACAACATTTCTTTGTCACAGCTGATACAAATCCTAAAATAAATCTGCACAGTTTCTACTTCCTGATTCATGGAAGCAGACATATTGTTTACAGCTTTCAAATGGGCTTAACCCCTGTGTCACATGACTGCCATGGCAGATAAATGGATAAGCCCATTTAAATGCACAGGTTATAAACAATATGTCTGCTTCCATTAATCAGGAAGTAGAAACTGTGCAGATTTATTTTAGGATTTGTATCAGCTGTGACAAAGAAATGTTTTTTGTTTAAAGGTTATTATGCTGTTGTGTATCTTTTAGAGCAGAGAAGAGTTCTGAGTTCAGGTCCACTTTAATATTCAAATGGCCAGCAGTGTGGGTGTGTGATTACTAGCAGTTATTTGCTTTGTGACTAGGGAGCTGCTGCTTATGCTGGTTGCTAGTACTACTGGCTGCTCCTGTAATCTGATTTCTGAGTGAGCTCCTTCTTCTCTCACTCAGTCTGTCTTGACAGCTCAGCTCTGTCAGCAGCAGCTGCAGTTCCGGTTTCATCCACTGAACTGATTATGATTCGACTCACAAAAAAGAACCGGATCAAATGAACAATTCGTTCATGATCCAGACATCACTATAGCTCATCAGAGAATATAAAGCAGGAAAACCGAGTGGTGTGTAGGATGTAAACAAAAAAAATATTTTATGAATTTCAACAAGTACATCACTTAGTTTCAGGGCCGGGCCGAGGCAGAGGCTGGAGAGGCTCCAGCCTCAGGGCGCAGTGTAGGAGGGGGCGCACAATTCATTCAGCTGTCATTCCTAATTGTGTATGAAGCAGAAAGAAATAAAAAAGGGGATACATGGCAGTGACTGCAAGCCAGATAACTAGATATTAAGGTGTTGGGGAGGTTGTGGGCCCTGTGGCCCTCTTAGTCTAATAGCAATCAGTGTGTGATGGCTGGGGTGGCAGGGATGGGGGCGCACTTTGGTGTCTCAGCCTTGGGTGCTGGAGGACCTTGTCCCGGCTCTGCTTAGTTTGACTGCTTCAGATAACATCTCCCAAGCCCAGCCTTGGGTGACTTGTAAACTGGTTTTTATTTCTATTACAACCTGCCACAGATTATATGTGCATTATTGTGGGGTTCCTGGACAGAATTTTGTGGGTTTAAAAGCAGAGGTTATTTTCATAGTATTGCTTGCGCTATATAAATAATAGCAATTGCTGCTATAACATGTTTCTGCGACTTACCAGCTTGCCATTGTCAGCCCATGAACAGCCAGTCACCCAATCTTTGTGGCACGACAGCAGACTACATGAAAGGACAGACGGGCTCACAGACACATCCCAACAAAATACAGACTAGGAGAGAAGAAACAAAATGCTATTTAACTAGAGACTGGATAGCTATAGGTTATGTATATTGTGATGCACATACTTATGTGTAATAGCCCATAGCGACCACATATTAGACATTTAGAGTAATCAACTAAATGCCAGTAGTGTAAAGAATGGGAGTGGCATGGTGCACCCGTCATATGCGCAAGTACCTGTGGCGCCTCTTACTCTATTCCTGGTGTGTGTGTGTGTGTGTGTGTGTGTGTGTGTGGTCTCTGGCTTAATGAAGCCCATCTCACCTGCATCTGCTGCCGTATGGGTAATGCTCTCATACAGCAGAAAATACAGGGAACACAGTATTCATTAAGACCGAGACCCCACAAACACACACAGCAGGGATAGAGTAAGAGGGACACAGGGACTGACCACTGGCATCTGCCTGAATACCTGTGCACATGACAGCCAGTTGGCCACTGTTTCGTGCACCACTATCTTTTTAAAAGGCAGAATCTACTTTTTGTCCGTTCTCCACTCATCGCCAAACACCGTAAAAGGCTAATACTTTATACATAGGAAGCGTTCACACTTGCCAGGGGAATCTGTTGCAAGGGATCAGAGGGTCATCTCTTCTATAAGCCCACCCACCTCTATCTGCCTTGAGCTTACACAGAAGACACTTCCACTGAATCTGTATTTCTGCTTACAGCTGGAGAGCAGCATTTTCTATTTCAAATAGTTTATTGAAAGTTATAACAAAAATAGAGGCATCAGTAAAGGGATCAACATTCCCCCTGAACTGACCAACATGTCAATGATAACCATTACAGTACTAAAATCAACACATATGATGATGAAGGCACGTTGTCATATAACAGACTCTGGTGAATACCATTCTCCAGTTAAATGGATGGGGAGTTTCAGCCCAGAATGACTGAACTACCTCTCATAATGGCACTTAAACACCTCTGACTGACCGCCTGTAACGTGAAAGCATGGGACACTTTCAAAATGTGTGTAAAAGATCCCCTTCAACTGAACACCCACGAAAGCACAATCCGGTGTCCCCCATATGCACTAGACGGGCTGGCACCCAGTACCATCGCATCAAGATTTTTATAGAGGATTCCACTAGGCTTAAGTTGATGGAGATATAATTAATGGTATCCCAGGCAAACTGCCAGTCCTCCGTAGGCCTCAATCCTTTCAAGTCTGACTCCCATTTTTTAACATATACATGTAGAAAGCTGGCCGGGGGTCATTCAAAGCTGTATAGAGTTTGCAAATTCGGCTGTGCCCACCTGGGTCCTGTAAACAAGCTCTTTTAAAGCAGGAGAAGGTGGCAGAAAGACCCTATTTGCCAGCAGTGTGTTAACCCAGTGTTTCAACTGAAGGAATCTAAAATAATCTGATCCAGGGATTTGGTATTTTTCTCGGAGGTGTGACCATTCTACCATTTTTGAGTCTTTTATTAAATCATGGAGTAGAAATATTTTCTTTGACATCCACCAGTGAAATGCTCATGGGTCATCACTGTCTGGCAAAAAAAGAGAGTTACTGACTATTGGTAGCAAGGGGAGTGATGGAGATAATAGACCTTGTGAATATTTAAAAGAGTCCCAAACAGAGAGAAAGTTTTTAAATATTTTCCCTAGCAATGGTGGTATGTTTTGGGGGAAGCCAAATACCACACTGGACTGATTGCGGTGCTGCTGCAAGAATTCCAAAAAGAGACTATTTAGGCATATCTCTACCTCTATAGAGGCCTACCAGAGGAGCAATTTGTGCTGCCTGATAGTATCGGACAATATTGGAGAAACCCAGGCCCCGGAGAGCAGCATTTTAATAGACACACCGATTATAGGTTATACAGCTACATTATGCAAAACAGATTTTTTTTTCTAATTAAAGAGGATGGAAGGGTTTACCAGTTATAAACTTTGATGGGCATTCCACTATGTTCTCTATTTTGTCCTGCCTTGTCAGTGTATTTATACTAATCTTCAAAATCAAAGACATTTCGTGAAATGGATATTTACAGGGAACCTGAAGTGAGAGGGAAATGGAGATGAACATATGTATTTAGTTTTTAACAATACCACTTGCCTGGCTGTCCTGCTGATCCTCTGCCTCTTATACTATAAGCCATACAGCCTGAACAAGCATATGCAGATCACGTTGGGTGGGTGATTCAGACTCTACTCCAGCCAAAGATCAGCAGGATACCAGGCAACTATTATTGTTTGAAAATGAAACAAACATGGCAGCCTCTATATACGGCTCGCTTCAGGTTCCCTCTACTGAGCATAGTACACATTAAATTTGAAATTATATGAGAAATCCAGCTTCATTTTAAATTTGCCAATAAACAACTAACCCACGGCTCTTGTCACTTACCCGGTCTTGGCCTCCAGTAGCCAGCAATCTCCCATCTGGGCTGAAAGCGCAACACATAACTGCTGCAGAGTGACCGCGAAGTATGGCAACTGGGGCAGTTGTAGGACCTGCTCTTGGGAGACTTTCCACTGACCAGAGGCAAACAGAAACATCCTCTAAAATGTTCAAAAAAAATTGAAGCAGTTTAAAAATTGTAGTTTAATCTCAGTAAATAATACGCAAGATTAAATTGGCACCATTGAGAGAGTATAGATATGCTGTTTATTTCTGTGGTATTCAAAGCAGATAAGAGAAAACTGTAAAATCCTAATAGTTTTATGAAATATCAGGAACACAAGATATTATAAATTCATTAGAAGTGCTCCATAATTGTATGATAATTGCTTCTCAAACATTCCTTCATTCTTTTAATTGACTATAGTTATTCAGATGTGTTCATCTCCAAATCAACTAACTATGACAAGTTCAAGTACTGAACCCAGCTACAAAGTCCCCCTGGGTACAATGTGTTGAGAACCTATGCTGTAGAGCCCTAGAATCTTAATCTTTACAGTGAGAAAAAAAAAGCAGCCTCGTTCTAGGTACAATTGGGAGTTTAGACATGTATGTCTTACGTTACTTATTACTTCAGAAAACTAAACAGTTTTCTGATCAGATACAATACAGTACCTGTCCAGTGTTGTATTTGATTAATAAATATGGCTATATGTTAGATGATTATTACTAAATCATCTACTATTACTAAACACTATAGGTTAACCTAAAATGATACAGAGCATTCAACTAAGCCCTAAAGTCAAATAATGACTGTACTGGTGGCACGGTTTGTTCTCACTACTGAAGTATCCCCTGTGATCCTTCACCAAATCAACAATCACTTGGACAAAATGCTTACCTCGTTTCCTAAGATCACTATTGTCTTTAAACGCTATGGATGTGTGACCCAAATGCAGTGCAGGGTGAATCCTGGTTGATTTTACAAGGTCCATATAACTGGTATTAATAAATGTTTTTAAAAAATGTATGTAAAAAATGTATGTAAAAAAGGTATTAATAAATGGTTTTAAAACACTTTGGAAGTTGTTTTGTAAAGGATGTAAGGTTGTAAAGCCAGTGATCCAAGCTACAAAAAACAAAAAAAACAAAAAAATCCACTTATCTGGGGCTTCCTCCAGCCCATGGCAGCCATCCTGTGCCCTCGCCGCAGTTCTGGTGGCTCCCAGTCTTCTCCGCTGGCGCAGAACTAATACGCCTGCGCAGTACCGTCCTGATGACGGAGAGCCCACGTGACCCGTGCGGTAGAGCGCAGAAGAAGCCCCAGGTAAGTGGATCCTTTTTTATTTATTTATTTATTTTTTTGTAGCTTGGATGTATCCTTTAGAACCGGGGTGTCCGGACTTTTTAGGCCACGGGCCATATCGCCGTTCTTGAGAGTGCTAGGGGGCCGAACTAGCGAAATTAAATACAATTTTCGCTGATTGCCATTAGATACACTATGCCTGTGACACATTATCAAATAAAACATTTCCACGGGAAATAACCCATATAATGTGTGCAGTTAGCACAGTGCAGCTGCTAATCGGGCTGTTACTGGCATAGTAGCGGCCGTTAATCAATGGCTGCTACAGTAGTGGCTGATAGCCTACAGGCGAGCTAAGGGGAGACAGAGTGGCAATACAAGGTGGCACCTCAGTACAGCCTGCAGGCCACATAGAATTAACAAATGTAGAGAGCTTTGGGGGCCACCAGAAATGGCTTGGCATGCTGCATTTGGCCACCAGGCCAAACTTTGGACATGCCTGTTTTAGAAGATATTCTCTGCACTGATCTGGATTTCTATCTGTAGCGCACAATGAGAACAGGTGGTCACAGGAAGAGAGGAGCTGTATTTCCCAGTGAAATGTTGATAGTGAGACCAGCCAACGAGAGATATACCCAAAATAGTCATCACTTCATAATAATTATGTTGACAGACTTCATTTTAGGAGAAACTAAACAACACTGCTTATTTCTAACATTCTTAGCTTTTCCCTAAAACAGTATTCCTATTTTGTATGATAAGGAGGTATCAAAAGAAGCCATAGCAGTCCCACAAAGCTGTTTAAAACTACATTAACTATAGCAATTCAGCATTTAACAAGTGGCAACATTTTCCTGGGAGGGAAAGTTAGAAAATAGCCCAAGCATGGGTCGATTAAACAAAAAAACAAAACAAAAAAAGTGGTCTAGCTGCTTATTTTATGTAATTATTTCAAAAGCTAGAGAAATGGCCACTACTCCAATGGCAATAATTTGTGAAGACACATCTTACCAGATGCAGAAGCCAGAAGCTGGGAGGAGAGAGCCAGGGCCAGGACAGGGCGCTGGTGTCCACTGAGTGTGAGTTGGCAAACACACTGATCCGGAAAGACATTCCATACACGAATCAAGTTGTCTGAGCTACCAGTCACCAAACTCTTCTCAGAGAGCCACAAAAGGCTGGCCACAGCCACGTCTGCAAAACTGCACTGTGAAATAAGATCCCCTGGAAGGTAAAAAGAGTATACAAACTTAAAAATGTGTATGTGGCCAAGTGGTTAGCATTCAAGTCCTAGGATGAATCCTTGGCTAGGACACAATATGCATACAGTGTATAGGTTTTCCATGCGTTTTGTGGGCTTCCTCCCATATCCAAAAACATATTGGCAAGTTAAATGGCTTCCCAACAAAATGCCACTAGACTATGTATATGGTAAGGACACTGGAATGTGAGCTCTTCTGAGTGACAGTAAGTGATATTAACAATTTTGTGTGCTTTTGGGTAACTATTGGAGAGTGTTCGGGCAAGTGGTTCATTTTAAAATGTAAAAAAAAAAAGTTTGTACCTGTAATTTTACTATTTGGACACAAGATGTCCTCGCACATATCTTCCATATGCATAGAATTACTATGCAAAACGAAAGCAATGCATGGACATGAAAGTATGGGCTTTGTGAAAGACAAAGCCATCTTGTAGATGGCGTCTGTCTTCCATATTGGGACTTAGATAATTAAATGGAAACAGTGTTCCCATTTATTGATCTTTGGGATAACGGGCAGCAGCGGGAGCGCGCATGATCGGCCGCAGCGGCAGAAGGGCAGCATTTTGGACGTAGCAGCTACGTCCAAAATGCAAAAGCATTTAATAAATGTAATCGATAGCTAACTTAGCTAACTGTGTTTTACATTTAGATATACTGAAAGAAAGGACACGACTCCGGCACTCCACAGGAACTCTTCTTTTATTGAGGCCACAAAGCAACGATACAGAAAGAAAGCCCCTACTGTCTACAGCTGTTTCGCGTGAGGTTCACACCTCTTCAGGACACGTGGGGCCTGTCAACCTTACTTCCTACCCCACCTATAAACAGGTAACCCCTCCCCCTCACCCACCTTTCTCTCACAGGGCAGGATCAAGGGGGGTCAATATAAGATCAGGAACATAGGTGGCAGTGTAGTCTATACTAAATTCCTATAGCGGACCTATTTAAAAAAGGCATTAGCCTCATCTCTCTCATTGAAACCCAGATTCCCCAAGGCCTCAGTATGATAAATCATCCATGCTTCCCTTTTCGAGAGCCTGTCATCTCTCAACCCCCCTCTGCGGTCGCTCTGTACAACCTCCAAACCAGCGAAGGAGAGACAATCTGCATTTCCCATATGTGTTTTACATTTAACTGCTGGCCTACAGAAAATTATTCAAAATATCCTAAAAATCTTTGTCACCTACCAGTAGACACACTGTATACACAGACAGAATCTGAATGATATCCAACAGCCAAAAGTTCCCTATTGGGGGAGAGGGCCAAAGAAAGTGCTGGGGACTGTGCATTCTTCACACAAGCTTGTCCATGTAGTCTTCCAAGACCACCAGATGACACTTGCACCTGTAAGGGAGAGTATAGATCAGTATTTTCCATAAATGCTCCCAAATACATCACATACTAAAATATGATTTAGTACCTTGCCATCCTCTCCTCCAGTAAGAAGGTATTCTCCATTTCGCAAGAAGTTAGTAGTCAAGGTTGAGCCACTATGAGCTCTAAATCGAGACAGCTCAACTTGTGCTTCCCATGACCAGAGAGAAACCCAACCATCAAGGCTTCCAGAGACAACCACACTACCCTCCAGGGAGAAGGACACTGTTCTTACAGAGGAGGAGCCACACAGTACCTAAGAACAGAGTAAGATTAGTGTCAGGTCTTTGCTACGCCATGAATAAAGACCATACAGCATCTAAACAAGGTTCTGTGTCATTTACCACACTTCTTTTCCAGTTTTCCAGTCGCACCATAGAGATCTTTCCATCCCAAGACCCAGCTGCCACTACGTGACCTCTGGGGTGAAACGCAACACAGTTAAGGGGGCTTTTAAAAGAAGTAGAGCCTAAGGGAGAATAGTGGCTGGTGTCCCATGACTGGAAAAAAAAGGAGTGAAATGGTTAGTATAAAAAAAAAAAAAAATCACATGAAAGGTAAAGTATGCATATACATTCTAGAAGAGGTAATGACCTTTAGCTGTAAGTCTAGAGAGCAGGTGATGAGCTGCCTGTGATCTGGACTAACACAGCATCCTGTCACTTGCCGCCTGTGAGCTTCAATTTTGTGTAGACTGAGAAACAAAAAGTAACAAACATACTTGAGAATGAGAATGACTGGACATATTAGATCATGATCATGAATAGCATACAGTATACTTTAGTGCTTGGTGACGACATGGTAAAGAAATGCTGCATCTTCCATGGCTGGTCTTTTTAACAAGGATGGATTTTACAAACACACCATGGTGCTCTAAATGAGATCATTAAGATTAATGAACCAATAGTAACATAGAAGACACTAGATGGAGGGCTGGCCATTTACTAATTTTCCAACTGTTGAAATATAATTCTTTAAGCACATAAAAAGATGGGATACTTGCCTCTTTTTTACCATACATTGAACAATGGTTCGTGCATATTTGGGCACAGGGTAAAGCCGAAAGATGGCTCAGCCTGCTGCAGCCAAACACTTGGCCATGCTAAATACTATTCCCCCTCAGAGTTGTATCAACTGGGGTGGAACATGTAATTCGGGAACTGGCTATTGCCGCCATCCAAATGACCTATTTTCTTTCTTTCTTTTTTTTTTGGGGGGGGGGGGGGGGGGGGAGGGATAAAACTTGAGCTCTGGCTATTGTTGGCACCTAAGGTAGTCACCGAGTGCTGCTGTAGCCTTAATTCTCATTACGGCCTGTGGCGGCACCCAAATCTTGGGTGTGGCACTGAAATTAGCGGTCTCACTTTTTTTAGGTGTGCTTACAGCCAGTTGTATTTTATTTTTGTACTAAAACAAACTAAAAAAATCCAGCTAATCATCAGACTTATTGTGGTCGATGCTCCATGAGTATATCTTCTACTCTCACCATTCCCACATGAAGGCTTGTTCTTGTCTACAAAGTGTGTTGGTTTGGGCCTCATATCGCTTTTTGTTTTCTTTTTATTGATAATTTTGTGATTAGGACATAAAGAAAACAATCAAATTGAAAATCGCAACGCTGATACAATTCACATAATGACTACACAGTTGTGCTAACGCGAGTTACAGTGTAGACTGACTGAATATTCAATTGTGGTACATCTATTTTAAAGGGAAAAAATAAATAAAAATCACAGATTGCAAATTTGGTCACGTATCACTTAAGGCTAAAGTCATATCATTGTTCTCAATAAATTACATAACCCCTCCAGGGAATCCTGTTTTAATAGCTACAGATCAAGGAAATTCCATTGAAGTGTCTAAGAATCTGCATTGCCACCCGCTTTGTGCTACCACAAGAGGACCAGATCTGACTGAAGGTCCCCCCAGTGTCTCAGATTGGTCCAATATACAAATTCAATGAAATTTCTAAACACTAAGAATAAATCATTTTCCCCCACAGCTTCTTCATTTCTAATTTTATACACATATATACAATCATACTTGCAGGACATTATGGTTGTAATCTTAGAAGCCAAGTCCAGGCAATGTGACAATGAATACTAGGAAAAGGTTTCCGTCATGTATTTAGACTTAAATATTTTATAAACTCAAAATATTGTTTGACAATTTCAACATAACTTTGGTAATAGATGCATAGTGATGCATCAGAATGTGGAACAGCTGTCTGTGGACTTCATATGTATATGAATATATTGTGCGGTATGATTTCTGACTCAGCTGGTTAAACATGTAGCCTTGCAGGGTTACAGGGATCTACTTGGTCTGTATTTGAATAAATAGATAAATCTCATATATGGGTGAGCTGAGGAATGTAATTTAAGTCCGATTAAAAGAGGTTTTTATTCAGTAAAACTTGTAGCATCTACATTACATGGACTGCAGTGTGATTGGAGCCAATTACCAGCCCTGTATCTAGCCTTAATAACACCTGAGAGAATTGTATCTTACCGGCATCCATCTGTTATATTCCAGATTTCCATTATTCCTTCATATGAGCCAATGCAGAGCAAGGAATCAGAAATGAATGCACAGGAAGATACACCATCACAGCCACTGTGCAGAGTTCTGATTTCCTGCAACAAAACAAGTGCATTACTTTGTGAACTTCTCTGCGGGACAGTTAGTGCCATGACTATGTACTCTGTAAAGGGCACTGAAGATTTAAGTGCTATATTAATACACACCTTTTATACAACAGTGACAATTCATGGGGCCCCCAGCAAAACTATGATGCTCCCCCCCCCCCCCCCATGTTAACACCCCTTCCCTTGCCCCCTTCACAGCCTTTGGGTCCATCTCACAAGGGTTATCAAACAAGTGTGGCCATCATGATCTTCCCACTCATAACAAGTGTAGCCACAAAAACACCAGATCTGTAGTATAGTCCCCTGTCTCAGAAGAAGGTAAGGTTAGTTAGTTGGGGCCTCCCCGTTGGACAGGAGCTGTGAGTTACTAAACAGTAAGAGCTGGACATAAGAGGGTGCTACAGGGCCAAAATCATGCCCTGACATGGTAATGCTGGAATTTGTTTTCTTATGAACAGTCTGAAGGTCTGCAGAAAGTGCAGACACTTTACTATGCTTCTTAGGTGAGAGAAGCATATGTATGCTGCTTCTCCAAGGAATACAAAATGCAATGTCCACCTTAACATTCTTAACCACTTGTAAGTCCTCCTTATTCTGTACAGGTAATGATACAGACAGAAAACTAAAACAATTGGGAGATAGTTACCGCTACTGAAGAACCTGGAATAATGCAATGTGAGAGTTCAGCAAGACTGAAAACAAGCTTGAGCAATATATTACCTCTCCGCTGTTTGTATGCAGAACGTGCAGAGAGCCATCGCTGGTGCCCACCACTGCTATGTCCCCCTTAAAATTGAGTCCAACACAATCTGGAGTAGAAGGAACCTCCACTGCTTTGCTGGAAAAGAATGCAGAAAAGCTTTAAAGCCATGTTCCAGAGAAAAACCGGTTAGGTGAAAGGGGCCTAGATTTTTTTTTTCTCATTTTTATTGCTGTCCTGTGTTATATATGTGAAAATTTCTAGCACTTCCTGTCTAAATTGGGAAAATGTCTCCAGGAGTGATAAATGAACCATTTTATGTAGAAAGGGGCAGAGACAGAAACTCCCAAAACAGTATTTACTTAGTAGTTTTTATACCAAGGCCATGAAACTCCATGATGGTCGCAGGGAGAAGGGAGAGGAAAATAATAAAAACACCATATCTGAACAAGCCTAATGAAAAATGGAACTGGATAACAGATAATCATAAATTCAAATACTTGTCAGGAAGGTCTTCTAGGGCAGAGAACCAGGAGCATTCCATAAAAATGCAAGCTCATCTGCTGTATCAAAGTATGACTGTTCTCCCCTAGGTTCTATTTTTGTGCATTCCACTTCCATCCACAATCCTGTACATATAATTCAGCGTCTCAACTTATGTACTGGATGTCTCCCTTTATACATGCTGGTGAACATGCTAAACATCTACTTGCATGGATCATGTTAGGGTTGATTCACAAACAGCTGCTTGCATGGATAATGTGCATTAAGTGGTTACCAAATATATCCTACTTTTATACAATTATTACAGTGGCTGAATAGTGTACTGGTTGAAGGCTCTGCCTCTGACATTATATGCATACAGTTTGTATGTTTTCCATGTGCTTTGTCGGCTTCTTCCCATAACCAAAAACATATTGGCAAGTTAAATGGCTTCCCAACAAAATGCCACTAGACTATGCATATGGTAAGGACACTGGATTGTATGATCTTCTGAGGGACAGTAAATGATATGAAGAAGAGTGCTGTGTGCTCTCTAAACCTCTGCAAAAACTGTACTAGAGATGGGAGTGTCTATTCATCACTTTAAGCCTTAGGGCCTGTTTCCACTACACGCAGATTTGATGCAGATTGGATGCAGAATGGATGCAGAAAAACTGACTCCAATGAATTCCTATGGGCCTGTTTCCACTAACGCGATTAATCTGATGCAGATTTTCCCATAGGCATTCATTGGAGTCAGTTTTTCTGCATCCATTCTGTATCCAATCTGCATCAAATCTGCGTGTAGTGGAAACAGGCCCTTACTCTTCCCAAAGTGGGACTTTATAAAAGACTGGCCAGAAAAAAAGCCAGCAAGCTGAATAATGTAGTGGTTAAAGGCTCTGCCTCTGACACAAGAGGCCAGGGTTCGAAGGTCAGCTCTTACTGTTCAGTAAGCCAGCAACTATTCAGTGAGGAGACCTTGGGCAAGACTCCCTACCACTGTTACTGCCCATAGAGTGCGTCCTAGCGGCTGCAGCTCTGGCGCTTTAAGTCCATCAGGAGAAAAGCACGATATAAATGTTGTGTGTTTTGCCTTTGTCTACTCATTCAGGTTTGACATGTACATCATTTAGTGAATTGCAACACTCAAAACCTGTTCACAACAAAACTGGTGTTGACAGAGGTATCTAATAGAAAACCTCATTGGAGTAAATATATACTGTGCTACAAAGGGCGTTTATGGTTACTTCAAGCCAAATGGGTCCTAATGTGTGGGTTTTTCTGGGACTGTGGTAGGCCCTCCAAAAAAAAATGACTGATGTAAACCGTTTGTATACGCTCTAGCGCATTTCTGAATTTGGCAGCGCTATATAAAAGCAATAATATAATGTTAACATTAGAACAAAAAAAATAAACAAATAAGGCCTTACCTGGAGCAGGCATTTGTAGAGTTGGGCTTATTGTCCCATGCTGTGATAAGCTGGGACGTTGTTCTTTCTGAGTCAGCCAAAACCTCTTGGGCCTGAATGCACACTGGTGATGTATCAGGCTCATTCAAAGCCAGCTGATAAAGCAGGGTAGGATCCCGGGAAAGAATGTGCAGAGACCGCTCGATGAACTCCTTAAATTCCTTCACATGTAGTACTGATGAACCCTCACCGATTCCCTTCTCAGCCTGAACTTCTAAGAAGGATGAACTCTTCTCAGCTATGGCCATTTCTTAAATGTATACATGGGAAAAACTAAAGGGTTAATATGCAAACAAATCACTACCGGAGCATTATAAAACATCTGTGAAAAGCAAAAGACTCATGTGACCACACCATATGTTAAAGTATTTCTGCAGGTAAATTTACATTGCTCTCCCAAAGCTTTAAACAGTAAGCACAAGTACACAAGACATACACGATCATCAGAATAGAGCTCACCATAGCTGTTGTACACCTGGCATAGGTGAGGCAATAGACCCAGGGTTACATGAGCTTTCAGAAAAGGAATATGTGCCAGGAGTCGGCCCACAGTATGAACCTGCAAGCCACATAGCTGAAAAGGAGATATTTCAATTATTCTCTGTGTTGTATATTAAAAATATTCTAACGAACGTATGCCTAAACTTAAGCTTACCAGATGGTGTGATAGCTCGCACAGACATTCTGCATGGGGAGCAGGGGAAGATTCAGGGTCTTCTGGAGAGGAAACTGACCAAAAGTGCGCTGGAAATATGAAGACAATGCTTTAAGCGTGTCACGTGAAAGGCAAACATTTTCCAATTTGTCAATATCTGACCAGCCACTTATAAGAAAGATCTGCACATTGCAGTTCAGGAACCATCACCAAATATCACATCTGACCAATTGTAATCTGATCATTTTGGGGCCTCGCAGGGTCCCCCTTCATCAAGGCACAGTACAGATATGATACAACCGCAGTGATGCATAGAACAGCAATCAAAAACGAAACAAAACCTTAGGTGACACCAAGACCATCCCTCAACTGTAATTGGTAGATCCTGCCCCCCAAATTCAGACCTTTCTTATTAATATGCGGATTTCTTCTGGCTACTGGTCTGCGGCTGCCTGTACATTGCTTACTGTGTGTGATCCTTATGACTCAAATCAATATCTCACCAGCTATTAGAAGATGTACAGCACGAACAACCTCCGGTTTTCCAAAGTAACGTTTCTTGATAGCTTCTCGCAGTAGAGAGCTGGTGAGATGAAGCCTGTTCTCAGAAGCCACGTTATGGTTCCACTGACAAAGAACACTGTAATATAAAATCCAATGGAATTAATTATGTGTGCATGAATCGCATATGGCAAGAAAAGATAAAGCAACACATTTATGCCCTGGAAGCTTCACAATGATTACAAAGTCAGCAAACAGAAAAAGAAAATGGAGTCTAAGCACCTCTTTAGTCCAGTAAGGAGTAGAGAGAATGTGGCCATAGGAAGACTGTTTGTATGTGTGGCTGCAGCAAGCATTTCATCCCATCGCGCTGTGTACACAGATTTCAATTCCTGGACAGAACTCAAAATCCTAAAGAGGTCTCTCTCCCAAAGACCTGAAACATCACACAGAAGGTAAAATTAAAGAATACACCTCCAAAACCAATATGACGAGAAAGCAAAGATTGTACCTTTCCGTGAGATACAGATGGCAGTCAGAGCTACGGTGACATTGTTCACTCCATATTCTCCTTCCAGGGTCTCTAGTCTCTTCTGAATGAGCTGTGGTAGGGTTGCAGGAAGCTTCTGTATGTCGTCAGATAGCTAAGCAATAACAGAAGATAGATGGAGATTTCGGTGGTCATATTGTGAATACAAAACAAGTAGAAAATGAGCAGTAACTCCAGGCCTCAAAGGTCATATCCATGCCAGTGTTTAGGATGGACAGAGAAATGCATCCTACTTTATGAACCACACCTTTCCTGATTACAAGCAACTCCCATCAATTAATTTGAGCTGTGCCAAAAATGTGTGACCCGCCCCTCAAGGACTGGAGTTGGACAGCCTTGCCCTAGGACATCTATTCTCAGATAATCTAGCCATGTCATAGGCATTGAGCATACTAGGGTAAAATACTGAACTGAAAGTAAAAGTGATTTGAGAAGATGCTAGACAAAAAAACAGTAGCAATAGGAGCCAAAATGTATCCCACAAACCTCCTCAAAGACCGCATTTGCTCGCAGCTCCTCACAGGCCATGGTTAGATACAGGGGGTCACGTGTTCCCTTCTTGATCATTAAGAGACGCAGCTGGGCAGAACAATACAAATAAAAAAAAAGTGAATACAAGGCAATAGGGTACATTGAATAAAAAAAATATATATAACGGTATATATATATATATATTAATAAGAAAAATAATGTCCATATAAAGTCTATTGATGGCCATGTACAAGTGTATTTCTCGTTGGCTTGGCCAAATAACTGATCTACAGGTACAGGTTTTAAAAGCAAAACTCCTAAAAGAGGACCCCTGAAAAGGTAGATTGATGGTTTAACCTTATACAAGCTTGGTATTTAAAGTGACCAGACCAGGAGACATTTGACCATCAATGATCATGTTGATATAGATCTGAACAAAATAAAAACCTCCAGACGACAGCAATGGGATTGCTAGTAGCAATCTACTCGAATTCGGAATTCTAATGAAGATTACCGTAATTACTGCACCTGTGACAGCAGGATGGGGGGGTTAACTTACCCAGAAGTCAGTGGATCCTATGTGTGTCATTGCTGTAATACGCAGCCTATGAGACACGTTCCACCAGTTGTCATCTCTAGTGTGTTTTTCATTTTAGAGCTTCTAGAGTAAATATATGCTCTCAGCTTTGACTGTTATGTGTAAAATAACAGACTGCTCAGAACATCTATTCTGGTCAGTAATTCAAATATACAATCTTTCTATGTATGGAGTCTCTCTGTCAGATAGTGATGCTACATATTTACAGCATTGTATGTCTTAAATCATGCCAGATCCTTGATTCTCATTGCCTCCATGGTTGGTGGGACACTCTGAGATAACATACATTAAGTACAATATCTAGGATTCAGTCCATCTTCACTGGCATCATACCTGGTTATTGAAAGCAGTCTCTTCCAGTTTTTTGCCGTATAAAGCCAGCTTCCCTCTCACCAGTTCAGCCCTCTCACTTGGCTCCAGCTTTCCAAGAGTGATCGGCACAGTGTCTTTTCGCTTGCTCAGGGAGCAGCACAGAGAAGAGCCTTCCGTCACACTGAGTACCAAGTTCACTCGCTGCACATGGAAAATACATCATCAGCCATTAGAAAATAAATAATAATGATAATAAAAAAAAATATATATATATATACATATATACATATACATATATATATATACACATATATATATATATATATATATATATATATATATATATATATATATACATACATACATACATACATACATACATACATACATACATACATACATACATACATACATACATACATACATATATATATATACACATATAACGGAAAATTGTATACTCACCTAACGGTAATTTTCCTTTCCATGTGCATCCATGGCAGCATACATATGGGTTAAGCCCCACCCCTACCAATTAACAGGACCTTAGCTATAAAAGAAAGTGACCCCTAGCGAGCAGCATTCTCATTGACTAGCCGAACCGGAAAACAGCAAAAAGTCAACAAAAGGAAAGGGAGGGAAATCCCTATGCTGCCATGGATGCACATGGAAAGGAAAATTACCGTTAGGTGAGTATA
Organism: Hyperolius riggenbachi; assembly: GCF_040937935.1. Lineage (NCBI taxonomy): Eukaryota > Metazoa > Chordata > Amphibia > Anura > Hyperoliidae > Hyperolius > Hyperolius riggenbachi. Next base: position 473,800,129 of record NC_090646.1, on the reverse strand, counting down.
CAATTTTCCGTTTTCCATATGCCTCCATGGCAGCATACATATGGGATTTAACTAGCAGAAAAAAAGTAAGGGTGGGACAAGACTTGCTGACCAAAAATAATTTAAATTAAGGCTTTAACAGATTCAGAAATAACTTTCTTTCTAAATTAAACTGAAGCGGAGGCTGCTGGATTTACTCTGAAATGGGCAATGAAAGTATGGACAGAGGACCAGTTGGCAGCCTGGTGAATCTTTGCCCGGATAGCGAAGGTGGCACAGGGGACAGCTGAGAAGAGTGCACTGTGATGCCACCCAGAGGGACAAGGTCACAAACCCTGATAATAGGCTAGCCTTAATAAAAGGCTTTCTTGATTCATTTGAGCCATGAAGAGATCTTTTGAGTTTGATGTTAGCTGGCTCTTTCTCAGACCTGATGGAATTATGAAGAGCTGTTCTGATTTCCTGAAGCTCCATTGTTACATTCACATAGGCTCTAAGTGTTCTTGCAACATCTAGAACATGCAGATCAGAGGAATTTGTATCCATAAAAGATGGCACTGTCCGATCCTGATTAAAGGGAAGCCCGGAAGTGAAGTGCTGTAGTGGTCTCAAAACTACTAAGTAGGATGTCAAGAATGAGCCCCTAGATCCTGGAGCTCGGAAACTCTTCTGTCCAAAGAGATAGCGAGGCATAGTTCTTAAGGTTGTTAAGTCTCATCTCCTGCAGTCTTCCACTGGGTCAAAAAGAGGTTTTGCTAGGTAACTGAGAACTTGCGCAGTTCCCACTTTGGAAAAAAGGTTGCAATTAGGATGCTTGTTCTTGGTGGCAGCCTTCATAAATTGAACAATTAGAGGGTGAGAGACCCAGCAGTGATCCATCAAAGCAGAGATGGCAGAAATCTGCACTTTGAGAGTGCAAGCCAATTGTTTTTATAGGCCAATCTGGAGGAAGCTAAGAATATGTTGTGCTGGTGGACCCATTGGGTCTAAATTATTTACCAGAGCAATTGAGAAAAAATATTTTCCAGTTTGTGGTAGTTTTCCTTGCTTTTAGCAGTGTATTTATCAATGATTCTGAGTTTACCAGGTCTCTAAGTTTCCTCCCACAATCCTTAAGCAATTAAATCAAGGGATTGAGGAGACAGGTGACAAATTGAGTCCTGGGACAGGGGGTTTGGTCTGACTGGAAGAGGAATAGGAGGTTCCAACTTCAGGCTCCAAATTAGAGGGACTCATGGCTGGCATGGCCAAAATGGACCCACCTCCAGGAGTACCACTTGTTCTAGGAGGAGTCTCCTCAGAATTTTGAAGATAAGTGGAGTTGGAGGAAAAAAACAGAGACTATTCAGAAATTTCAGGTGTTGCCAGAGCACCCTGAGCTCTTGAATGTGGGGGCGAATCTCCTCGAGCTGGCATTTAGTTGATGTAGGTTGCCATCAGGTCCACCTACCCAATGGTCACAGATCACTCTGGATATATTTTATTGAGTGGCCACAAGCTATTGCCTCAGTCCCCTTGATTGAGAAAATCTGCCGCAGAGTTCTGAGGCCCTATGAGATAAACTGCCATGATGCTGCAGAGATTGCTCTCTGCACTGGAGATAATATTGCTGACCTCTAACATGAGGAACAGACTCCTTGTGTCCCTCTGCTACCTGATATCAAAGACTGACGTCTCATCCCAGTGATGGCTGAAGGTCTGAAGCACCATATAAGCCACCCTGTGTTTGAGTATATTTGCAGGGATCAATCAGCTTTGTTTTGACTATTTTACCTAAGCTAATACAACCTGTAAACATGTCAAACCATGCTTGCATGTTTACGAGTTATGGGTGAACGATTGGTTAATAGTTGTTGAGCTTGTGTTTAGCCACCACCGCAGACAGTCTCATCGTGGGAGTGAGAAGGATGGTCTGAGAGTAACTCTGGTGGTTTCATTGATGGAGAAACCCTAGTTGGAATGAGCAGATGTGCCAGTGAACCCATTTGACCATCTGGATTGTAGATGACGAAGTGCCCAGGAGGTGTATACAACACTTTGATTAATGAATATAGTATGATAATCAGCACTCGCAAACTTTTGGCAGCAATTTTCTCATCTGTTTACTGCATTGGATATAGATTGGAATCTTGCTCACGGAAAGATTAGGTCCTCAGAAGGAGTGAGGTGGCTTTCCTCCTTGTTTGTTAACCAGGCCAAAGACAGACTTTGAAGAAGAATCTGTTGCTAACACAGTAGAGCCTTGGGATCTGAGGCTAGCAACAACAGATTGTCTAAATAGTGATAAAGTCCTAACTTTGCTTTCTCAACTGAGCCACCAGACACACTAGTACCAAAAAAGGTTGTCATGGCTGTGATAATGTCGAGAAGGAGGATGGTTACTGGAGAAGAATGTTACCAACTGCATGGTGGAAAGAAGTTTGAAATAATGAATGTATCTGCCAAGTCATTTGTTGTAACTCCATCTTGAATGTTTTCAGAAAGATGAAGATTTAGGAATTTCAGATCCAGTACTGAACGCAGATCACCTGACTTCTTTACAATGAAGAGAGGAGAGTAGACTTCCTGAATGCGCTCCTCTTCTGGAACCAACATAACAGCCGTTTTCTGCAATGAGTCATGAATGTAAAAGAGCAGGTCTCTGTGAAGACAAAGTGACTAAGTGGTGGAGTGAACTTGCACATCCAAGAAAAACCGAACCACTCTATCTGTGGCCCACTCGTCCTTT
>NC_090646.1:473772422-473792422 GCF_040937935.1 Hyperolius riggenbachi | reverse complement strand
CTTAATCATAAAGTAAAAAGAGGAGTCAGTGTGTTTTAAGGGCAATGACACATCTGAAGCTGTATACAACACACTATCCAAGTCTAGTGGTAGTCATGTCTAGGAAAACTCATGAAGAAGCATATGATTTGTTTGATAAGCTGATAGATTTGTAAAGCTCTGATTTGCTGTGATCACATCCTGCTTTTAACACATGATCATGACTAGCAAATCAGAGACTTACAGATCTATCACCTGGCCAAACTGATGACATGTTTCTCCATGAGTACTCCTAGACATGACCATTTCTATCCAAGTCCTGTCTTTGCAGGTGTGATTGCTGTTAGTTTACAATACCCCAATGGGGACGATTCCCATGTGCCAGAGTAAGGTCGGTTGCAGAGACCAGAAATCCAGACATGAGTCATCCAAAATGTTTTCATATGATCATTTTGGAAGACTGTTCCCTTGTGACTGGGCCATTATGCTTCTGTATTCCTATTAATGAACACTGTAATATACCATTGGTTTTCATAGTAATCTGGAACAGGTTTCAACTAAAATATTTTTCATTGTTGGCAGAAACCTCACATTATCGTTTTATATAACTATGGCCCTGCTGCAGGATCACAACCAATGTTATATATCAAAGACCTAATTCACAACTTTTTGTCTATTGACGACCTGGGTTAAAAGTATCATTCAATACCTGAGGGAGGGATTGAGGTATCCAGTCAGATGTGAGTTCACCCGCATGTCCACAAAGCACATCAGCCCCATCTATTAGTAATGTTAATGTGTCACTTCGCTTCAGGGATCGAGACACTAACACAAGGAGAGCCTGGAACTCGCCAAGCAGAGCCCTGCAGAAAGACAGTAATTATTTGGTTACCGTAATTTTATATTTTAATTTTTTTTCTCAAAAGTAAAACAAAAATACTCAAGTATATGCAAATTTTGTATGCAAATTTATGTTTGAAAATGGACCAATCAGATCCTCCAGAGGTGGAGTTCAATTGGTCCTTTTTCAAGATGTATATATTTGCATATAACATTTACATAATCCAGTATCATTTCAGAATTTGCATCTAATTGATCATCACTAATTAAGGGGATGCTAATTTTTGGAGTTTTTGCAAATTGCATACAACTTGGAAGCCATTTAAAATAATAAAACTACACCATTGGTTGGAGTTATAAGTTGTATGCAATTAGCAGTGAACACACTCAGGAAATCAGCAGGACATTGATCATCACTAGTTATGAGCTGGCATGCAGCCACCAAATCAGTGCTACGTAAAGACTATGCTGTATAGAGATAGACAAACCTGTAGGAAGTAGGGTTACAGCTCCTTTTCTGCAGCTGTTGGCTCAGCTGCTTGCAGATACTGCTTAGCATCATTTCTGCTTCTTTTGCCCTTGTGGCGGCTTCCGTGAAATGAAAAATCACAGAGGATGAAGCTGCATGCCTCAATTCCTTAACAAGATCCGCCTGCCAAGAATAGTTATTTTAATCAAAAACCTTTTATTATTGAATGAAGTTATACAAGTGACAGAGCAGAGTCAAACAATAATACTGTATCAAGCGTAAGTCTAGTAGTCTAGTTACACAGAATACATTAAACATAATACATGACACAGGGGGGGGGAAACATCATGCAAAAGTCCATTAATTTCAGTAATTCCATTTAAAAAAGGTGAAACTAATACAGTAGAATATCATTAAACACTGATATAGTAAACCTCTGGATAGAGTTGATTCAGTCCTCAGGTCCCAGCAAATGTGTATACAATATACAATGTGTGACCAATTCTGATACAGTAAACTTCTGATATAGTAACCTACTTTTCCTGGTCCCTTGGAGTTTAATATAAAGGGATTCTGCTGTATATGAAATAGACTCATATGCAAAGCGAGATATTTCAAGCCTTTATTTGTTATAATTTTGATGATTATGGGTTACAGGTTATGAGAACCCCAAATTCAAAATTTCAGACCATTAGAATGTCCAAGATTCTAGGCTCAAAGTGTCAGACTCAAATCAGCTATTATTATTAATTTATAAAGCGCCAACATATTCCATGGTGCTGTACAAAGTAAGAAACAAACATGGGGTACATAATACAGACAATGGTGTATACAATATACACGCAGGTAATCGCCGGGAATCGTAAAGAAGAATCGTGTGGAAAAAAAAAATCACCAAAAGCGCTATGTGAACAAGGCCTCAGTGTGTAAAACAATTTTTCTAACTTAAAGGACAACTATAGATAAACTTGATTTTTCAATTACAACTAGGATAGGAATAGCTTATCTAGGTGTTCCAAGGTATTGCTGTAAATCTTTTACTGCAAAAGGCAGTATGAGAATCGCAAAGCGCAAGCACGTCAAAATCACAATGAAAAAAATGCAATCAGGTTTTGCATTTTGTAGCGTAAATGGGCCCTAAATGACAGACCAGCTTACTGAAGCTGCTAGCTGTCTCTCTCTGAATGAGCTGTCCAGATAAGATGCCAGGCTCCTAGGGATGGCTGAAATGCCAGAGGAGAATGCACCCTTGTGGAACTAGAAGCAGAAGGAAAGTTGTATCTGTTATCTGCTAAATGAATATCAGTCTCTGCTAAGCCAGCACTGGTCTCTCAGAAAGTGTTTTCTATTTTACGGAACTTAAAGGGATACTGTAGAGGGGGGGGGGGGGGTCGGGGGAAAATGAGCTGAACTTACCCGGGGCTTCTAATGGTCCCCCGCAGACATCCTGTGTTGGCGCAGCCACTCACCGATGCTCCGGCCCCGCCTCCAGTTCACTTCTGGAATTTCTGACTTTAAAGTCAGAAAACCACTGCGCCTGCACGCCCGTTTCCTCGCTCCCGCTGATGTCACCAGGAGTGTACTGCGCAGACACAGACCATACTGGGCCTGCGCTGTGCGCTCTTGATGACATCAGCGGGATCGAGGACACGGCAACGCAGGCGCAGTGGTTTTCAGACTTTAAAGATTGAAATTCCAGAAGTGAACCGGAGGCGGGGCCGGAGCATCGGTGAGTGGCTGTGCCAACACAGGATGTCTGTGGGGGACCGTTAGAAGCCCCGGGTAAGTTCAACTCATTTTCCCCTGACCCCCCCTACAGTATCCCTTTAAGTTCCGTAAAATAGAAAACACTTTCTGAGAGACCAGTGCTGGCTGTATTGTTACATTTCACATAAAACACTCAACTTTGCTAATGGATCATTTCAATGCAGCTAAAAAAAAAACAACTTACACACAACAACACAAAGCTTTTGGATGGAAAATGCTTACATTGCTATTAAACAACAAGTACACATAATACTTGGTTACTGATAGTTGAAGAGGTCTTGAAGAATTTGTTTTCTCGTGTGGAAAACATTCTTGCTACTGCAGTTTTAGTATGCTCACCACAAGGCAAGCACTCCACATGTCCCAAAATATATGTCAATTGGTGTCTTGTAACAAAGGATTTGGACAATGCCTAACAAGTTTAAAATATACATCCAATAACTACAGTAAAGACTAGAAGCACAAAGAACTATATCAGCAAATTTTTTTTCTGCCCAGAGTAGGAGGAGATTAAAAAAACAAAAAACACAATACCAGTATAAACTCAGATATATTCTTACACAATACAGATGTGTGTGAAAATGACTGACGTAGAAGCATACCATAAAGACAGTCTTCCCTTGACTGGGATCTGCAGCCACCAGAAACAGCCGTCCATTTGCAGGGGACCCACGCCTCTTCTCTAGGATCTGGGCACAAACACTGGTGACCAACTTGTTTCTAGCAAAGGAACGTTGCTCGTGCCACTCCTGGTATCCTTCCTGAAGGAGCTGGTCATCATCTTCAGATGCATTAGACTTTTCCTAACACAGGGCAACAAGAATCCGTAAATCATCATGAATGGTGCACAAGACATATAGGCAAGACAAGTCTTCTGTTACAAATTTTTTTTTCTGAACAAGTCACTGTATTTTACAGGTCTTTCAAGACTATAATTATAGAGCCTTTCGGGTGCCTTGTGTACAAGCATACAGGTTTCTCTAATGCCCACCAATCAGGCATGCTGGTAAACCATGGTGGATTGTGGATGACATCTAAAAGGAAAGTTTTGTTCCTCCTCTAATGCTGGGGATACACGGTTCATTTTGAACAGTGTAATAGAGTGCTGATGGCATGCGCTGATAATTTTCCGACCTGTCCGATACCCGCGCGGATCGATTCCCCGCTCGATACCGCAGGCAGGACAATGGTCAGAAACAAAGTGAAGATAAAACACTGCCTGCGGGGACGAAGTGAAGATAAAACACTGCCTGCGGAATCGATCCGGCCGCGCGGGGACGAGCCGCAATCTATGCTGCGGCTCGATACACGGCTCAAAACGAACAGTGTATCCCCAGCATAAGGCTCTAACGGGAATTAACTTACTAGTACAGCCAAAGAATCGGCCTTTTAACCTTTTAGCAGCTAATTTATTAGGGGCTTGTCAGTGCTCCAGGCCAATTAATTTTAGCACTTTTTTTTTATTTCTTATTTGTTACATTTCCTGGCTACTAATTAGTACTGCTGTAATGTGTATTTATGGACACCTGTCACTAAGAGGCAGTGTGAGACAATAACAAAGGACTTCTGCTTTCAGTTTCTATAGCCTCTGCTAGCAGATATCAAAATATTCCAAGAATTTACATCACAACAAATTCTGCAGGCTGATGTCAAAAGCACTGCACTTTTCTCAAATGAAAGAATTCCTTTGAAGCTGCTAATAGGTTAACCACTTTGGTACCAGCAGCCTCTGCCCCATTAAGGACCAGAGGCTGATGGTACAGTAAAATGGCGCTTCCTGACGAATGGCCGCAAAATCCGCCGGTCACGCCGCTCTGTCCCCGCCGAAGGCTCCACTCTCTGCCGTCTCTATGATGGCAGAGCGCTGTGCGCCGTTCAGGAGCCGCTTTCACTGGCTCCTGACCCTGTCAATCAATGTAAGCCAATGGGATTGGCTTACAGTGATCACAGGGCCATGAGCCAACGAAAATGGTCCTGCACGGCTCACAGCACTCTGCCATCATAGAGGTGACAGGGCGAGCAAATTGCGGTGGGGATGGAGCGGCGAGATCGGCGGTAAACGGCGGGTACGTGCGGTCAATGCGACGTAGAGTCTACGTCCAGTCAGGGGCGCAGCACCACCTGCTGGATGTAGATTTGTACTGCGTCGGTCCGGATCTGGTTAAGGAGGTTGACAATGGCCACCTCCTTGTTACTTTCATTAGGTGTACTTTAAATTTAGCCATGGGGCATTTGGACAGCTTTGGCTATATGGCAGTCCTGACTGTCTTAAAAACTTACGCTACAGACTACTATATGAGCACCCTACAAGCAGCTGATCACATTAGTTTAAATTGGTTGGAAATGACCCAGATTCATAGGGCTTGGAAAGGTTTGGAAATATCAAGGGGCCTACACGCCACTATTTACTTTTACTGTGCACTGTAAACTTAAGGTCATTTGTCAAGTACTATAATAACTGCAATAAACCTGCAACTAAATCCTGAATATTAGTCTGATTAATGGAGCCATTTTTTGAAAATGTGATTAGCTGATGTTGGAACCTACCTTAATAAAGTCTCTCTCAATCACCTGCCAGACATCTTCCAATACCCTAGATCCAAAGTCTTCTAGTGCACTTATGTGTGGTTTTCCTTTATGCTCTCCTCCCCACTGGCAAGAGTATCTGGTAAACAACAGGACACGATACATCACCTCTCCCTTTTTTTCTGTGATGGGTGGAGCTTAGATAAAAATGCAGCTAAAAATGTTGCTTTGGTAAGAAAAACAAAGTTCTGATGCTGTGAAAATGATAAAGTGAACCTACTCAGCAGAACTGAAAGGGCTTGGTGTTTCTTTAAAGAGACACTGAAGCGAAAAAAAAAATATGATATAATGAATTGGTTGTGTACTATGAATAATTACTAGAAGATTAGCAGCAAAGAAAATATTCTCATATTTTTATTTTCAGGTATATAGTGTTTTTTCTAACATTGCATCATTCTATAATATGTGCAGATTACACAACACTCAGCATTCAAAATGATTCTTTCAGAGCAGTCTGTGAACTAATGACCTCTCCTCTGCCAGAGGAAAAGTAAACAGTTCAATTACAGTCGAGATAATAAAAGTCAGAAAACAGCCCTCTCCACGACTTTTGAAAGTCGTAGAGTTTAATGGCTTTTTTGTATAGAGATAACAACTGGAGTTTCTCAACTCTTCCTGTACTGGAAACAATTACACTGATGTATCTGATCTTAATGTTTTATTTCTTAGCTGTGCTACACATACAAATCATAATATCATAGGTTTTTTTTCGCTTCAGTGTCTCTTTAAGGGCTGGTCCACACGGACATCTGCCCTGCTTCCAGCCGTGTCTCGGCAGCAGCGCATTCTGGCTTTCAGTGCCTTTCCGTCGCAATCAGCGTTTTTGACCCCACAGGGGGGCAACTAGCCGCGGTGTTTAACCAACCCTGGACACTACATGTAGCGTCCAGGATCGCCTCAATTGAGGGGAAAAATTGCAATAGGAACGCCGCATTCACACAAATGCCCAATACAAATGCTCCCATTTGCTTGAATGGGAGCATTTCACGACGAGTCACAGGGCAGATGTGAACCAGTCCTAACAGACCCCACACAGACATTGTTTTTTGATCTTTAAAGGGGTTCTTTCGCGAAAAAAGTAGGCAGTTAAAAAATGTGACAGATGACAGGTTTTGGGCCAGTCCATCTTTTTAAGGGGGATTCTCAGGGCTTTCTTTGTTTTCAACAGCATTTCCTGAACAGCAGTTTAACTGCCAAAATAGCAAGATACCAGCCGGCCTCCCTAATCACTTGCACACTATTATGTCAGTTAGATTTTGCAACTGTTGTTCAGGAAATGCTGTTGAAAACAAAGAAAGCCCTGAGAATCCCCCTTAAAAAGATGGACTAGCTCAAAACCTGTCATCTGTCACATTTTTTAACTGCCTACTTTTTTCGCGAAAGAACCCCTTTAAGCACAGCAGAAAGCAGATGAAGATTCATTTGTAGCAGGGGAGCTTTTATACGCAAGCTATATTGACAGAAAGCTGTGCAGTCATGAAAATATAAGTGTGCTGCTTACGGACTGAACTGGATATTACATTTTTATGCAAATTACTGTAATAGGCAGGGGAGAGGGTGCATTCATCATGTTCACACAGCCTACATTATTTTGGGCCAAAAGCAAGTAGGGTAACTGCAGTCAATAAGAAGTTGTGAGAAAAGACTGTAATTCTGTTTTATACTATACAGGTGCACAATAACTCTTACCCCCTAAAAATGGGAAATGATTGTTTAATAAAAAAGGTTGGGAACTATTGCGGTGCATACATGATGACAAGCTGTCTGTTCTATGGAAAGTGGAGCGGAAGGATGAACAGGTGACAGCCCTCTACAGGAACTGCAATAGGCTAAAAATATTGGTCATCCATTAGTGATACATGATAAAGATGTGAAGTTTCTCTTGTAACTATGGTGGACATTTTGTTAAGATTCAGCCATGTTGAATGAAGTCTCTATGCTGATTAAACACTGAACATTGTATTTACTCTAAGTATTGATCAGTGGTATGCAGACTGGAATTTAAAGGAACTTCCTGTTGTTTATTTTCAGCCAGATAAACAGTCTGGTTTCAAGATGGATTACAGGAATGGAGACCATGCCAGGCGTGGTATACAGTTAATGATGCTTATTTTAAAACAGATGCATCCCCTTTTCTTGTTTCAGTGGTCACACATAGTTCCCCAATAAATTACCTGGGGGGTGGAGATTTTCATTTACATATGGGAGGAGAATTCCAGGAATATGGACTTAACTGTTTCATGTCTGCAGTGAATATTGATCTGTGACTGGTTTCTGTAACAATGACAAATATCCTGGCCAGCCCCAGGGAGTGTATATTTTTGCATACTTGTAACCCTATAAAATCTGCTGTGTGCTAATGATCGGTAGCATTACTCTGATGATGCCTGTATCAACGGCCCTTGATGCATGAATAAATGTGTTGTCTATTTGACGAGGTGTGTCCGAGTCTTCCCTGTCCTTAAACATCTTGGACAGTTTTGGTGGAGAAACGCGGGCAATAAACGATTGACTTTGTGGCACACCTCTGGAGGGACCCTGGACATCTTGAGGAGCGGAACCTTGGAGAAACAGCCGTGGAGAGGTCCAGATATCAAATCCTTAAACAGCGCTGTACCAGGTGAGACTTGATCACCTACTTGATATTTGCACCTCCCTGCTGGTTGCAACCCTACTCCGCTCAGCAGGGTTTCCGTGAGGATCTCCCATGACAACAGTCTCCTGATATGTGGTATGTCATCTTCTATTTCTTACTCTGTACCCTGTATGCATACCGTCTCTTTCTTCTGATTAACTTGGTGCTTGAGATTTAACATGTGTTATTCATGCCGTCTGTCTGCTGTGATTAACTTAGTGCATGGAATCTGACTTAGTTGCTATTGTATGGAGTATAGTGTTATGTGAGTAACTAGAATTCATTACAATAGTATATGATATGTGGATTCATGCTGAGTAATGTCATATTTCTGAAGAGAACATTCTATGTGGTATCCGGAGTATTGGGAGTCAACAGTGGAGAGCCAATCTAGATTATAAACTCTGTGAGTCAGCATACTATTGTGTGCATAGCCCTGTGGTGCTGCAACACACAGTTATCACACAGGATACACACTGTGGAGAAAGTTTTCAGAAGGAAACCACAGGTTGAAAATCTATAGGACCGTGGTCATAAATCATAGACAGAGGGGAGATTCGCTTCCTTCAAAGCAGAGAACTTGTAGGCTGGCTCTCCCCTGAGACAACATAACTTTGGATGGGATACTTGTAGCAGGGAGATTGAACATATGTTTAAACTTATGGTGATGTGTAATGGTGTTTTATTGTCTGCAAGGTACCTAGTGTGTGCAGCTCAGAGATAACTGTATTTGACTAAGTGTTCTCTTATATGTGTAGGCAACTGTTTTCTCCTTCCCAACAAACACCAAGGTGGAATACACATTAAATTACGTCACACTACATAAAGTATAGTGGGGCTCATCGGGGGGGGGCCTACTTAATTGGCGTGTGGAAGGGAGAAAACTAAACTTGCCTGAACTATGCTGTTTTTGTACTAACCTCTACAAACACTTTAGAGTGTGCCCAGAGTGTCTCACATCATTGGAAAAAGTACCCAGTATAGTTGAATATTTGATCAGGAGGAGAGTGACCTGCGGCATCCCCAATATCTCTCTAGACAGATACAGGCCAATTGTAATAAGGCCCTATGTGCCACGCCTCCCAGGCAGCACTCAATTCCCCTTATAGTCAACACCCTGGGAGTGTGCAGAATTGGGTCTTGAATACCAGCCAAAGCCTGAAATAGTCGCTCAGCATTATATTTTTCTGTCAAAATTAGTCGCCCCCTGGGACCTCCCAATCCCTCAACTATTAAGAGAGGGTGGGGCAGGGACTAGACAACTCAGAAGAATCAGACAATTCTGAGGATCTGGAATTAATTATCCAATCCCTCAGTTAGTGGAGAGGTTGGATCCACTACCTGAGGGTTCTAAGTGTTCAGATGACTCTGATAACTTACATATCTGAGACAGTATAGCCTGTGCACACCCCTGGATGAGTGAGGGAGTGACCGCATGCTCAAAAGGTCTTATCCTGATCAAATAAATGTAAATTTCTCACAGGGTGCTGTTATTTGCCCTGAGAGGGATTGTGAGACACTGATTTATTGGCTCATTGCTACAGTTAACAGTATAATCATTCTGATAGTCTAGTGGTGTTATATCTGGTGGAAGAATTTGTGTTGTCCTGATTTGGCTGATATATATGAGACTCAAGCTGCCTTAGAGGAGGCTTTGAGGTTTGGCTTTGAGGTTTGTCCACCGGGGGAGGAGCTTCCCGACCACGAGAGAGAAGTCTCCGCTCAGCCAGATCCAATTCATTGCCGATCAATAGATTACTGGATGTCACAGGGATTGTGATGCACACCAGACCACTGCCTGCTAGACACAATTGAGCGACCAGGTGAGCAGTGCAGCCGAACTTGGGGTTTTGCTGCTCCCCGGGCCACTCAAACAGACAGGTGGGTGCTCTGTGAGTCCTTACTGGTACTGGTGTCTTGCGGGCCAGTCAGGCAGCAAGGTGGAAGCTTTGTAAGCTCTCACTGGGGCTGGAGGATCTAAGTGGGGCATTGCAGACTTTTGTGACTGTAGTCGGGACTTCACAGGGATTGTGATGCACACCAGACCACTGCCTGCTGGACATAATTGGGCGACCAGGTGAGCAGTGCAGCCGAACTTAGGGTTTTGCTGCTCCCCAGGCCACTCAAGCAGACAAGTGAGCCTTTGTGAAACCTCACTGGTACTGGTGTCTTGCAGGCTAACCAGGCAGCACAGTGAGAGCTTTATAAGCTTTCACTGTAGCTGAAGGGGTCTAAGTGAGGCATCGCAAGCTATTGTGAAAGTCACTAGAAGATTGGCGGGATTGGCTGACCCTTGTGTCAATAAGTGTATTGCACAGAAGCAACACAGAGAGTGTTGCTTGAGTTGCTCCCATTCGAAACCAGAGGATTGGCCACCTTTGGTGTGAGAATTGCGTGGAATTCAGGGTGAACACATAGTCTTTATTATGAGGAACTTAATTTCCCGGAAACGAGAGTCAAATCGTGGAGAGCCACAGTATTTGACCCATCGAGAGGAAATGTCTGACAAATATGGACTATGGGTGTCACGATATTTAGAGGAATGGGAATGGTGGACGAACCACAAGTTTGCTAAAAAGGGTACCTTTAAGCCAAAAATTTGGGAAAATCTGTGGGACAGTCGTCCTAATGAGAGAGAGGCATGGAGTAGATGGATGAAGGAGTCCATCCGGAGATCAGAGGATGTGAACATATTGACAGTGACACAATCTGCAACTGTCACAGGTAAGATGAGACCTACAACTGCAAGCACTGAACAATTGTATGGGTCAGAGGATGAGCAAATAGAGGAGAAGGAGGTAATGGAGATGGGAGCATACCAAGCTTGGTCTGCAATCATGTCCGGGGAGCTGCATGAGTCATTCAACAGAACTGCGTCACATGACGTGAGCCATAGAGCTGCTGCAGAACCTCTTACAAGAGGCAGTGCTGCAACACAGCCTCTCATTGACCTCACTGAAACAGAGGAAGTACAGTTTCACATAGGTCAGAGGCAGAGACAGGATGTGCCAGAATCAGCAAGCCTAGGAGCTCACGGGGGAAGAGGGGAGCTAGGAAAACTGCGTCATCCCACTATAGATCCTCAGCTAACCACTGAAGTAAGTACACCAACTGCCCTAGCACAGTTAAGGGAAGAATCACCACATGCATATGGGACAGGGAGAGTGTCAGAATACACTCCCCTCAACTATGCTCTGAATCCAAATGATAGGATGTACCCCCTCCAACCAATGATGACGGGCATCCCTCACTGCTCCCCTTATGAATTAATCCCTACTCATCTTAGTAATATAAGCAACTACTTAACACACTACATGCAGCCCTCCCCCTTCATGGATCATCCATTACTATCTCAAATTAGAAATCGATTTTTCCCACAGCTTACTCCTATGCCCTCTCAGCCCACTACCACGGCAAGGGTGCCAGAACCAGATTGGCAGCAGCACCCTGCTGAAATGATATATCCAGTAAGGGAACAAGTATTGTCAAATAACCATGGCAGGCTGACAGGTACTACCAAACACCGTATACCCTGGACCCCCTCAGAAATAAGGGGACTTTTGAGTGTCATACCCCACCCACGAGCTGACCCTGCCAAATTTGCAAAAGGACTAATAGATACACAGACGTGCTACAAGACCACATGGGGAGACATGTTTCGACTTATCAAAAGGGTGTGTGGGGAGAGGGACCTGAAGGAAATAGTCAGCAAGACATTTATACCGAGGGATGTGTCACAAGACTCCAGTGAAAAGGGGCATTTTTGGACAAACGCTTTGGCAAACCAACTCAAAATTGTCTATCCACCTAGACCTCGTAGGCGAGGTTTGAGGGTATGTTACAGATGTGGAAGCCCAGGGCATTTCATCAAACAGTGTAGCTACACACCTCAGTCTAACTATAAAACAACAAAGACAGATAGGGACACGGAGGCTGAGTTATCTGACTCTTCATCTGACTGATGTGATTAGCTTTCAAAGGCAGGGGGCCTCCCATGATGGGAGGACCCTCAACAGGTGCTTGTCAGTTTCTATGTATAAACTTCCTAGATCTGAATTAAAGGGCTGGACCTCCAGCCTTTCACAGGTATTTATACGGCTCCAGTGATGTCTGGAATAGAGAACAAAAAGGACAAACTATGCATTAAACATTAGAGATGTATGTATAATCATTACATAACCCACGTACAAAAATTGCATGGACAAGTTGTCTCCTCTATTTCAGATTCTAAATTCGGTGACAATTGGAGGGGAAGGTTCTGTGGATCCATGCATCTCATTGTAAAGGAATACGGGAAAATAATTAAGACAGCTATGCCAACAGGGGCATTTATGTTAGTCTGTATGTTATGTCGTTTGTCAAGAGAATCCACAGGGACTGATAATCAGCATGTCCCAAATCACCATCAGGGACCTTGGGTTCCACCCAAATCTTATGAAATATGGGGAATAAAACCAAAAGGATGGGATCCATCCCACCTTCACAGGATAGAGTATAAACATGGGAAATTAGTGCCAAAATACCCCCTCTTTGTCCATGGGTATTTGCATGTACATGGTATAAAGGGAATGAGTCCCACTATTTAGCATTATTTTGAATATGCTAGACCAATGCATCCACCTATCGTAATAGACACTGAATGGCATACCCTAGATGAGCTCTGTGGCAGTCTGTACCGCAGAACAATTCCCCCTTTGTCAGGAGTATCTAAAACAGAAGTTGCAGGGAAGACCTGAGATTATTTTCTTTTTGACATATGTCCACAACAAAAATATACTTGACTGTGAGGGAAATGAGGACCCTGAAGTAGACATATGTACCATGCTAGGAATTTTCATTACAGACCCTAATGACATAGATGACGAAACACTTGACAGTAAAGATCTGAGGGACTTATCATCCAATTTAAACAATGGAACCTCAGTTGATCAGTTGGCAGTATGTGACAAAGGAAAATTATATCCTGAAGACCTGACAAGAGGAGGGTATGACGACTGGAACATTATGTACATGGTATATAATGTTGGAGAGACAGGACAGTATAGGAAAATATTCTATGACCAACCCGAACCGGTGCAAGGTACTTTGTTAAATAAGTGTTATAACCTAGCAGATGGGATTATGGAGTTCCGACTCGCGCAAATTCCTGAGTACATTGGAACTGTAAACCCTCTGACATACTTGACTCAAGAAAGAATTATATTTGGACTGAACTGTAGTATAGTCAAACAAGTCACCTAGTATAAAGACACTGAAAAAGTCAGACTTTATGCCTATTTTAGCACCCTGGTATTGCATGTACAAACAGACGCTAAAAGTAAGTCATTTGAACACATCACACCTAAGGAAGGTATAACAGTTTGGACCCCCAGCTATACCTCATTTCAACTTGTTAATTATAAACTCATGACGAGATGGTACTTCACACCCTCTAAGATGGCTAAATTTAAAGGCGGAAATGGGAACTGTTGGAGATGTCTTACTGCGTTTGGTTCACATATGCATATGTGGTGGTCGTGCCCGGTTATACAGAACTTTTGGAGAGAGATAGGAGATTTCATTAAACTTCCTTCCCCTTTTCATCCCAGTACCGCTCTGTTGAGTTGCATGGAACCTGACCGCTTTAGACATGCAAATAAACTAGTAATCCCTGCAGCAATTGTGGCCCGGAAACTTATAGCAAAATCCTGGAAGAACCCCGAAGCTCCCAGTATGGAAGAGTGGATATGGATGATGTCAGATTTTTTGCAAGGTGGCGAGGGCAGTGTAGAAGATGCTGGCACCAACAAACAAATGGAGGAATGGAAAATTGCATGGGAAAAAATAAGTAACATATAATATGTAGTTGAGTATTTGAAGTGGAGGGGATGAGGAGAAAAGAACCAAATAACCACTATATTACCAACTGAAATTGTAAGGATAAATGGATGGATGAATGTGCAGATGCATAGATATATGTTGAAGTATAGAAGGCACTTATATGAATGTGTATGAAAGGTGAAATAAGAGTAATTGTTTTGCTTCTCAGCTTAGATATGTGACCTGTTTGTGCATGAGGCCTGTCCCCTCCATTGGCTTGGTCCGGCCCTGATGGCTCATGCATGGAGGGCATGTCCATAAAATAAGTAGGTGGTCGGAAAGGGATATTAACCACTTAATGTTAAGATGGGTAGGTGGAGTTTGTTTCTTGCTGGTGCTTGTGTTTTTTTTTTGTTTTTCTTACTTTCTTTTTTCTCTCTCTTACTATAATTAGTCTGACCTGAGCCACTGGTGGAATATTTGATATATTGTAGTGATGATGGAGTGAGGGAGGGGGGGGAGGAGAGGAAAGAAAATCAAACTATGATGCAGACCTGAGACCCACGTATGATGGCTTCACAGCTGTCACATGGTCATATCTGGGTCACATACCGGCTGAGTTTGAAAAAAAAAAAAAAAGAAAAAAAAAAAAAAAGGAAGGTATAACAGTATGTCAGTATATGTTGAGATTTATGAGGGAGGCCTGTACACCAGACATTGAAGGTCATTATATTATTGACACAGCGTACTGGTCATCAAATCAGTCTCTCTCCTTCAATGGACCAAACCCTTGGAGGTGGGATGTGCTGTGCAATGGGATAGATGCACCAAAGGTAAATGAATGGATGTATGGGATTCCCATGTCTGAGGGATTGAGGGGAGTGTATCATACCATGGACTGGAAAGATCCTCATGGCTATGAATTAGATCTAGACTTAGATCTATATGGACCATTTGTCTGGCCTCTCTATGAGGAGTCGGATAAAGGGTGGTTGTAATATGGGGAGAGTCCAGTTCCTGGTGTGAACAACCTGTCGATAAATAAAAAGGGATGGTACACATGGGAAGGAAAAGATAAAGTATGTGTAACTGTAGTTCAAGTAGAATGGGAAAAGGATGTTGTGGTCCATGCAAAGGTGAGTTCAGACACATGTAAGGTCCCAGCTGTCAAAGTGGTGGATCTAATTGTTCCTGGATTGGCTGCACCTTGGGCGATGTTGGTGGATACTCAGATCGATGGAGAGTAACCCTAACTGACTTTAGGGTGAATGCATGAGACAGGAGGTGTGGTGTGTATGTCAAAAATCAAATATACATGCTGAAAGGGTGGTTGTAATCAGGACATAGCCACAATAAAGTAAAAAGGGATTTGATGGGTACAGTACGAGGGGCTGGGGGTCTCGGTTTGGGAGCTTTTGAACACTATGGATTTGGAGGGGCTACGAAATAAACTTGGAGGGGTGGCTCAGCATGTAGGGGTGGGAGTGAAAACCCATTTAGATATAAATCATGTATTGGAGAATTTACAACATGACCACATTGATGCTACAGCATCACTGTCAGAAGTAATGAAGAAGAAGTTCAAGGGTTTAATTGCAGGTCTGTTTAAACATCCAGAAGACGTCCAGTTGGCATTATCATGTACGCAGGTTCAATTTGAACTGTCACAAGACTTAAAGCTAATGATAACCTCGCTGCACGCTAGCCTTTTTCCTATAAATTTACGTAAACAGGCTGAAAGATTTGTCCTTGATTTTGCAAGACACATGAAAAATGGTGGCTTACTCAGTTCCATGGGTGTCAGAGCCTCACAGGCACTATTTCCTCCTTAGTGCCTGTTGCTGGCAAAGAACACCAAGCGTATGCAGTGGTAAACCTGGGTTCTATTCTATCTGAAGGTGTGGTTTTGCACTCCTGGGTTAACCATGAAATTTAGTGCTGTATGAAGAAGGGGAGCCCAGATTAGTAGATACATATGGGCACTGGAAAAAGGAAAATGTGCTCTTATGTCAAGGACAACAAAATATAATTTTGAGACAGCAATGCTGGGACAAGGAAGGATAATGTTTGATGGACGCAACAAAAAAAGGTGCCGAGCAGGATTAAATGTCTGGGACAGGGTTATTGGTGCTGGTATCAGATGGAGAATGTCACTTCTTATGCAGTGTACACATTGAATTGTACTCAATGTAGAACACTGACCCGAGGGGTGTACTGCACCACTGGCCCAGTCCTAGGGATAGATCTGGCACAGCCAGAAGGGCGAACACCCATAACACCTGAAAAGAGACTCGACATCAAACCTGATACACCTGTCCATTTACAAAAGATTCCTTTAGGGTGTGGAGCAGAATTGAAAGGGTGGTTATTGGATTTTGGGAAAAAGGATGAGATCATACAAACTCTCGGAGCTTCAGAAAGGCAAGCAACTGTGCTCCTGGAGCATAATCGTGAGAAACTGTTACAGGTCTCACATGCCCTTGAGCAAGATGCTAGTGTGTCCGGGTGGGAAAGCTTATTTGGGTATAGTCCAAAAGCAAGTGCCTTTCTGAATCTCATGCTCAACCCAGTAGTGGTACTAATAGCCCTTACCATATTGTTTGACCTTTGTCAGTTATTCATGTTTTGTAAAATGAAGAGGTTGAGCCCAAGGATAAATAAGAAATAAAAAAGGAAACTCAGGGATGTTTTAGTGGTGGTATCCCCGGATGACGAATATGGATAAATGTTGTGTAATCATTGTAATTTTACCCCAATCCCTTGTAGTTAAATAGTATGGATGGACACGAGTGACTGGAAATCGTAGGGTCCTCCAGCGATGAAAAAAAAAAAAAAAAAACAAGTTAACATAGGTATGAATGAAACTGATAATCATACAGACTCTTCTTGAACCGGAGGCCAGTGGTCAGGCTGCTGAGCTAGGGGCGGGAGAAGTCTGTCAGAAGTGAGAGGGTAGATTTATTAGGCATTGTAATCCCCTATGTGTTATTGTTGAAACAAATATGATATTGCCCTTAAGGCATAGTAAAAAAAAAACAAAAAAAAACAAAGGGGGCCACAGGCACACAGGGCTTGGGACTGAAACGTTTAAAAAAAAAAAAAATAAAAAAAAAAAAAAATGATGAAATGTGTTTCCTCTGTCCTGCAGACATGTTCTTGTGTTTTCCTTGTGCACCTAGGCAACAACCACATCAATCACCGTCTAGTTCTACCTTAATATCTACCTCAGAAGACTTAAAGGGGTCCTGGCTTATCACCAAGAAGACACCTAAGAGACTTGTCGTCCATAGTGTGGCACCTACCTCATGATTTCAACTCTACCTCATGTGTCACCATATAACCTGTTATTCTACAACCAGTGGCAAGAGGTCCCAAGGATGTGAGGAAAGAAACCCCAGCTGGACAGGTGACAGCAGCTGAATCCTTGATAAGACATCGCTCCACATCAAAAAGGAGCACTCTTCATCCTGGTATGACACTTTGCTTCAATGGAGAACCTCAAGGAACCTTTGTATGACTCACCCTGAGGAGAGACACAATAATGCTCTCCCAGGGTGCACCACCCAACTCAGAGTTTTGGCTAAGGGTGCGGCTCTGGGGAGGGAGAAGATACTACAATGCCATCCGGTGATATCAGCTGGGGCCCCCCACCAAAGGACCAAGGAAAAACTTTTGATATAAATAGTTCACAGGGATGAACTAGAGGAGGGAGTGATAAAGATGTGAAGTTTCTCTTGTAACTATGGTGGACATTTTGTTAAGATTCAGCCATGTTGAATGAAGTCTCTATGCTGATTAAACACTGAACATTGTATTTACTCTAAGTATTGATCAGTGGTATGCAGACTGGAATTTAAAGGAACTTCCTGTTATTTATTTTCAGCCAGATAAACAGTCTGGTTTCAAGATGGATTACAGGAATGGAGACCATGCCAGGCGTGGTATACAGTTAATGATGCTTATTTTAAAACAGATGCATCCCCTTTTCTTGTTTCAGTGGTCACACATAGTTCCCCAATAAATTACCTGGGGGGTGGAGATTTTCATTTACATATGGGAGGAGAATTCCAGGAATATGGACTTAACTGTTTCATGTCTGCAGTGAATATTGATCTGTGACTTGTTTCTGTAACAATGACAAATATCCTGGCCAGCCCCAGGGAGTGTATATTTTTGCATACTTGTAACCCTATAAAATCTGCTGTGTGCTAATGATCGGTAGCATTACTCTGATGATGCCTGTATCAACGGCCCTTGATGCATGAATAAATGTGTTGTCTATTTGACGAGGTGTGTCCGAGTCTTCCCTGTCCTTAAACATCTTGGACATACATCACAAAGGAAAAACTAACGTCATCAATGTCGTTGGACCCCTGTACTCCTGCTTCATTATTTGGATATCAAAAATGTAACCTGTATTTAAAGGAAACCAGAGACTGAAAACAAGAAAGATTTGATACTAGCCCGGGGCTCCTTCCAGACCCATAAGCATGTCCGAGTCCCTCGCCGTCTGCCATTCAGCCGCAATCAGTCCCAGTAACTGGTTCAGTCGCACCAGTTGGGGTCTTCTGCGCATGTGCGACCTTCCCTGCATACACAGAAGACCCCGACTGAACAAGTTACCAGGGCTGATTGCGGCTGAACGCCAAACCACGGGAGGACGGCAAGGGACTCGGACGTGCTTATGGGGCTGGAGGAAGCCCCGGGTAAGTATCAAATCTTTCCAGTTTTCCGTCTCTAATACACTAACATCAACAAGCTAACAAATCATACACATTCCACACAAAGTTAATGTCATTTAGTGTTTTCTGGCCAATCTCCTGATGGTCTCACTCTAGTAAATGGTTTATTTGTTTTGCATATATGCCTGGTCCATTCATTCTGCTGCCTTGACAAAAGGGGTCCAAGAGGCTTCAAAACCCGGATCATTTCATGTGATGGATTAAGGATTAAACTGTGTGTGTCTGTGTGTCTGTGTCTACTGAAAATCCTTAGAGGTAAACCTACCTTCATAAGTTGTGTTTATATTGTAGTCTCTTTCTTGCCTTTTTTTACACATTTATAGACTATGATAAAAAAAAAAAAAAAAACAACAACTTACAAATAGCTTTTTGCAGCTGGATGTTTGGTAACTCTGTTCTTAAGGTCCAGTACACGTTTGGCAGCTTCTTGAGACTCTGCAGCAAAGTCTGGAAGCCAGTGACTTGGCACAGAGCTGTAAATGGTAAAAGTAGAAACAGAAATAAAGAAAATAACATTTCTGATATAATCTAGTATCTAGTAATAGTGCAGTACTACTGACTATATTAACTGCAATGTTAACACAGTCTGTCTTCTGGTCACAGTCTGGTCTTTACAGCCACTGTGAACGCAAACATTTTACCAAACTAATGGGTTGCTCTGTCCCCATTAGGCTAACGACATTAAGTCCAAGTGTATAAAAATCTTCAAAAACACACTTATTTTGTACTAAACCATAGTGGTGGCATGCACAGTACTGATGCATATTTTAGATCCCCAATACCACAGCAACACTGACTCTATAAACAGTGGTCATTCAACATTGAGCCAATCACCAGACTTGCTGTATGAAGGGTAGTGAGGAGGAGGAGGCTGGCTATGCCTCCTGTCCCAGAAGGGCATGATGCAAGGAGTGGCAAAGAGCTTTGCAACTCTGGAGATCAGCAGCAATCATGTGCCCATCACTGTTTACTACAAAATAAAAAAGTGTTTGAGGATTTGTGTATTAGAAATATACTGCTAGCCTAGCGAGTGGGGGAGTGACCTGTTAATAGCATTTCTGCTTGGACACAAAGCAAAAGCTGTCTATACACAGATTTTGCTTACTGCCAATAAAGGACTTACAGATACAAGTACATACCTACACATTATTAATAAGTAAAATGATATACACAGACAATACTG